>NC_046000.1:5897052-5972831 GCF_010909765.2 Amblyraja radiata | reverse complement strand
TTTGAGTTTGTGTTCCACCATTATGTTGTTGAAGAAATTCAATAAAAGGAGACCATATTTTGTCAGACAAGCCAAGTCTTAAATGTAGTGTCTCGGTCATTTCTGTGATCCACATCTTCACTGTGGGGACTGTTATCTTTTTCCAGAATTTAAGCAGGGCTGCCAACTCTCACGCTTTGAGGGTGAGAATCACGCCCTCAAGCAAACTTTCTTCCACACCCTCTCCCCACTCGGTTGCTCCACTCCCTCACCGGGTACCCCCAAGGCCAGTGATCAGTGATCGCTCAGCCTCCCCCCTTTCAAAAACGCTCCAATCCAATTTAAAGCGTATATATTGCATTCAAGTGTAAGTTAAAAGACTCGCTACAGTATGCACCATATTGCACAATTTCAATCTGAAAATTGCAAAACGTCCGTACCAATGGGAGGGGGACACCCTCCTCCCCCCCCCCCCACCCCCCCGGTCGCGATGCTCCCTCGGGCTTGGTCCCTTGCAATTTCTCACTCCCAACTCTCACCCAACGTTGGCAGCCCTGATTTAAGTATAAGTTTTTTTGCAGTTATATAAACCGTAGTCAAGGAAGCATCTTTGAAATATCGTTAGATCAGGACAGCCCTCTGACATTCCTAATGTTATTAGTTTTGGATCTGGCTCCAATTGAGTTTTAAGTGTTTTTGAGATAATATTGAATATTTCCGACGAGAAATGTTGTGTTTTTATACAGGATACAAAGGTGTGAGTTTGGGTGGTTTCTTGGAGGTGACATTTACCACAAAGAGGGGAGACAGTTAGGAAGATCTTGTTCAATTTGGTCTTTGAGTAGTATAACCTATGCAACACTTTAAATTGTATCAGGCAGTAATATATGTATTGTAGGCTTTCCTCCCATATATCTTTCGAAATGGGTAAACCCAGCTCTTCCTCCCATGCTTGCCTGTAAATCTCAGAAGGTGTGGTGTCAATATTTAGAAGGGTATTATAAATGTAAGATATCAACAATTGTATCGGCATGTCTATTCAAACAATTGTCTAATATATCTGGACCCATAAGAGGACAGCCTTGTGTATATGTTTTCACGTAATCTCGTAGTTGGAGATATCCAACGATGACACCCAGATCTACCTCGGCACCAAATCCCCCCACAACCCCCCCCCCCCCCCCCCCCCCTCTCCCATATCAACTCCTGTTTGTCAGCTATAAAAACCTGGATGCAACATAATTTCCTCAAACTCAACAGCGATAAGACAGAATTCCTCCTCATAGGCTCCAAAGCCACACTCAAGCAAAATCAATAACCCCACTCTCACCATCGACGGCACCACTGTCTCCCCATCTCCCCAGGCCCGCAACCTTGGCGTGATCGTTGATTCCACCCTCTCCCTTGAGCCTCACATCCGCCATGTCATTAAAACCTCCTTCTTTCATCTCCGCAACATCGCCAAACTCAGACCCTCTCTCACACCGCCCGCTGCAGAAAGACTCATCCATGCCTTCATCTCCTCCCGACTGGACTATTGCAACTCACTTCTCCTTGGCATCAGCTCCACCTACATCAACCGACTCCAACTGGTCCAGAACGCAGCCGCCCGACTCATCACCCACACCAAATCCTGGCATCACATCACTCCAGTCCTCAAACAACTTCACTGGCTTCCCATCTCCCACCAGATCACCTACAAAATCCTGGTCCTCACCTACAAAGCCCTCCACCATCTGGCCCCCCCCCCATATCTCACTGACCTCCTCTCCCCCTACCAACCCTCACGGTCCCTCAGATCCACATCAGCCGGTCTCCTCTCCATCCACAAGTCCAACCTCCGCAGTTTTGGGGACAGAGCCTTCTCCAGGGCAGCTCCCAGGCTCTGGAACTCCCTCCCCCAACTGATCCGCAATTCCGTGTCCCTCACCATCTTCCAGTCCCGCCTCAAGACCCATCTCTTCACCTCTGCCTATCCTTAGCCCCACGTCCCCGTCCCTTTTCATCTGTGCATTAATTGCCTCATATTGTGTTTTGTATTGAATTCTGTCTTTACTTTGTGTACTAGTCATGTCTCTACTATTTATTTCATTCCCCTTACATGTTTTTCCTCTACCTGCTAAATTTTTGTAAGGTGTCCTTGAGACTCTTGAAAGGCGCCCATAAATAAAATTTATTTTTATTATTATTATTATTATTATTATTATTATTATTATTATTATTATTATTATTATTATTATTATTATTATTATTATTATTATTATTATTATTATTATTATTATTATTATTATATCCAGGAGAGGATGTTGGTGATATTGACTCCTTGAAATCTTCCACCATCTTTGGTACCATCAGTGTATTCTTTAAACTGCTCTTTGTATCCATTCCATATCTCTGACTCCTGGCCACGGGTGCTGTCTGTGCGGAGTTTGCACGTTCTGCCCCGTGACCTGCTTCGGTTTCTCTGAGATCTTCGGTCCCCACACTCCAGAGACGTACAGGTTCGTTGGTCATTAGCTTGCTATAAAATGTTTAAATTGTTTCTGCTGTGTGTGTAAGGTAGTTTTACTTTGGAGAAACAGCGCGGAAACAGGCCCTTTGGCCCATCTGGTCCGCGCCGACCAGCGATCCCGGCACACTAACATTATCCTACACACACCAGAGACAATTTATACACGTACACCAAGCCTAATAACCTACAATCTTGCACGTCTTTGGAGTGCGGGAGGAAACCGAAGATCTCGGAGAAAACCCACGCAGGTCACGGGGAGAACGTGCAAACTCCGTACAGACAGCACCCGTAGTCGGGATCGAACCCGGGTCTCCGGCGCTGTGAGGCGGCAACTCTATCGCTGTTAGTGTGCGGGGATCGCTGGTCGGCACGGACTCGGTGGGCCGAAGGGCCTGTTTACGCGAAATTCTCGAAATTATACTAGGCGAGGGGGCGGAGCTTTAAGGGCAAAGGTTAAAGGTTTCAAGGTCAGGTTTATTGTCACTTGAACCAAGGCAGAGGAGATCAGTTTAACTTGGCATCACGTACAACACGGACCTTGTGGGCCGAAGGGCCTGTTCCTGTCTATACTGTTCTCTGAATATCTCAGTCTGAAGAAGGATCCCGACCTGAAACGACGCCCATCCAAGTCCTCCAGAGATGCTGCCTGACCCGCTGAGTTACTCCAGCACTTTGTACCTGTCCACGTTCTCCACACAGATGCTGCCTGACCCGCTGAGTTACTCCAGCACTCTGTACCTTTCTTTGATAGGAACCAGCATCTGCAGTTCCTTCTTTCCAAAGTAAATGCAGATGTTGGCTTACAACAATAAAAATATACGCAAAGTGTCACAAAGATTCAACATTTAAAAGACATCTGGACAGGTGCTGTACATAGACAGGGCAGGTGTAGAGGGATATGGGCCAAACATGGGCAGGTGGGCTAGTGTAGATGGGGCATGTTGGTTGGCGTGGGCAAGTTGGGCCGAAGGGCCTGTTTGATGACTCTAAGAGCTGGAGTAACTCTGCAGGCCATTCACAGTACTCCAGCACTTTGTGTATTTTCTTTTCGGCAGATCAGCGCCTGCAGTTCCTTGCGTAGAAAAGAACAGGGAGATGCTGGTCTATACCGAAGATAAGCACACAAAATGCTGGAGTAACTCAGCGGGTCAGGCAGCATCTCTGTGGAGAACGTGGACAGGTACAAAGTGCTGGAGTAACTCAGAGGGTCAGGCAGCATCTCTAGAGAAAAAGGAATAGGTGACGTTTGGGGTCGAGACCCTTCTTCAGACTGAACGTTTTGGGTTTTGGTGAGTGCTTGATTCCACCCGAAACATCACCTATTCCTTTTTCTCCAGAGATGGTGCCTGAGTATAGAAGTTGGGGACTATTGCAGTTGTATAAGACGTTGGTGAGGCCGCATTTACAGTATTGTGTTCAGTTCTGGGCACCGTGTTATAGGAAAGATGTTGTCAAGCTGGAAAGGGTACGGAGACGATTTACGGGAATGTCGAAATTTAGTTTAGTTTAGAGATACAGCGCGGAAACAGGCCCTTCGGCCCACCGAGTCCATGCCGACCAGCGATCCCCGCACACTAACACTAACACTACCCTACACACACACACACACACACCAGGGACAATTTACATTTACACCAAAGCCAATTAACCTACAAACCTGCACGTCTTTGGAGTGTGGGAGGAAACCAGAGCACCCGGAGAAAACCCACGCAGGTCACGGAGAGAACGTGCAAACTCCGTACAGACAGCACCCGTGGTCGGGATCGAACCCTGTTCTCCGACGCTGTGAGGCAGCGACACTACCCGCTGCACCACCATACTGCCCTATCCAGGACTTGAGGGCCTGAGCTACAGGGAGAGGTTGAGCAGGCTGGGTCTCTGTTCCTTGGAGCGCAGGAGGATGAGGGGGTGATCTTATAGAGGTGTACAAAATCACAAGCTGAATAGATCGGGTAGACGCACAGAGTCTCTTGCCCAGAGTAGGGGAATCGAGGACCAGAGGACACAGGTTTAAGGTGAAGGGGGAAAAGATTTAATAGTAATCTGAGGGGTAACTTGTTCAGGCAGAGGGTGGTGGGTGTACGGAACGAGCTGCCGGAGGAGGTAGTTGAGGCTGGGACTATCGCAACATTTATGAAACAGTTAGACAGGTACATGGATAGGACAGGTTTGGAGGGATGTGGGCCAAACGCAGGCAGGTGGGACTGCAGTGTAGCTGGGACATGTTGGGCCGAAGGGCCTGTTTCCACTCTCTATGAGTTACTCCAGCACGTTGTGCCTATCTCCAGTCCAAACCAGTGTTTAAGAAGGAACTGCAGATGCTGGAAAATCTATAGTTGCTGCTGCACCCCCTGAGTTTCTCCAGCATTCTCGTGTACCAGCATCTGCAGTTCCTTCCAACACTTGGAGCTGGTTTGATCTACTGGGCATGGATTGTCCCGGGATAACCTCGCCCTGTCTCTGTCCCGGGACAGTTTATCTGATTGTTTGTGGATTAGACTAGGGGGGGGGGGGTGGGAGGGAGAGTATATCGGGAGAGGGGAGGGGCGGGGAAGAGGGTGCATCATGCCCCGGCTTGTCTGAAGTCCTCTATAAAGTTGGGTGGGTGATGATAAGGGGGCAGGAGATATCTGGACTCTGTCACCGCGTCTCAGGGACAGAGAGAGAAGCACAGAGCGACGCAGAGAGAGAGGCACAGAGAGAGGCACAGAGAGAGACAGAGAGAGACAGAGAAAGGCAGAGAGAGGGACAGAGAGAGAGGCACAGAGAGAGAGGGACAGAGAGAGAGACACAGAGAGAGAGAGAGGGAGAGACAGAGAGAGAGAGACAGAGAGGGAGACAGAGAGAGACACAGAGAGAGAAAGACAGAGAGAGACAGAGAGAGACAGAGACACAGAGAGACAGAGAGAGAGACACAGAGAGAGAGAGACAGAGAGAGGCACAGAGAGACACAGAGAGACACAGAGAGAGCGACACAGAGAGGGAGACAGAGAGAGATACAAGCGGCGATGGAGGGGCTGCGAGCGGGGGTCGGTTCCAGCCTGGACGCGGAGAACAGCGAGGGATTGGCCCTGATCGGTGAGTGAGAACTGGCGGAGGGGGGTCCCGGGACGCGGAGGGGAGGGGAGAGGGCAGGAGAGGGGGTCCCGAGTGGGAATTGTGTTGTGCCTTGAAACTGGGGAAGGTCCCAAGTGGGAATTCCTTGATGGGGTCCCGGGAGTTTATAACTGTTGTCCCAGAGAGGGGGGTCCCGGGTGGGAATGGAGGGTCTCACGGGTGATAGGGGTCCCGGGATGGAATTGAGGAGGTCCCGAGTAGCAGTTGATGGGGTCCCGGGACGGAATGTGGGGGGCTGGGGGGTCCCAGGTTGGATTGGGGGTCTCTGGGGGGGTCCCAGGATGATATTGGGGTTGTAACAGGGAATTGAGGGGGGGGGGGGGTCCCGGGAGTTTATAACTGGAATTCCCGAGGGGGTCCTGGGACAGAATCGTGTTCTGCCTTTGGGATTGGGATTGGGATTGGGATGTCCCGAGTGGGAATTGAAGAGGGTCCCGGGACAGAATTGGGTGGTGACAGGGAGAACTGCAAACTCCACACACACAGACACACACCGGCATGGAATAACGGTCCCAGCTGGGAATGGGGGGGGGGACAGGGGTCTCAAGTGTGATAGGGGGTCCCGGGTGGGAATAAGGGGGGTGGAATGGAAATCTCAGGGGTAGTAGAGGGAATTGGGTTTGTGACATAGAATTGAGGGGGGGGGGGCCCGCGATGGAATATGGAGCAGGGGATGGGGGTCCCAGAGGGGTAGATAGAGACAAAGTGCTGGAGGAACTCTCCACTCCACTCTGCGCTCTATTTCCCTCTGTTCCCCTCTCCCTCACTCCTTTATTTCTCTTCATCCTCGTCTCTGTTCCTCTCTCTCCCTCCTCTCTCTCCCCCTCCTCTCTCTCTCTTGCCCTTTTCCTCGCTTAATTCCTCTCCCCCCTCTGCTCTCTATTCTCTCTCTCTCTCTCTCCCCCTTTTCCTCCCTCTCTCTCTTTCCCCCTCTGCCCTTCAGCCAAACGTGAGTTTCCCACAGGGGGTCAGAGCAAGGACAAGGTTTCGAGGGGTTTAGAGTGGTTTACAGGTGTTTTGAAGGGTTCAGAGTGGTTTAGAGGGATTCAGAGGTGTTTTGAAGGGTTTAGAGTGGTTTAGAGGTGTTTCGAAGGGTTCAGAGTGGTTTAGAGGGATTCAGAGGTGTTTTGAAGGGTTTAGAATGGTTTAGAGGGGTTCGGAAGGGGTTAGAGGGGTTTAGAATGGTTTAGAGGGGTACAGAGGTGTTTTGAAGGGTTTAGAGTGGTTTACAGGTGTTTTGAAAGGTTTAGAGTGGCTTAGAGGGAGTTAAAAGGGTTTAGAGGGGTACAGAGGTGTTTTGAAGGGTTTAGAGGGGTTTAGATTGGTTTACAGGTGTTTTGAAGGGTTTAGAGGGGGTTAGAAGGGTTTAGAGGGGTACAGAGGGGTTTAGAAGGGTACAGAGGGGTTTAGAAAGGCTTTAAAGGGGTGTTATACAAAGAACATGCTGAGGGGCATCACAGTGGAGCAGCGGGTAGAGCTGCTGCTTCATATCGCCAGAGACCCGGGTTCGATCCTGATCTCAGGCGCTGTCTGTGTTTGTGGAGTTTGCACGTTCTCCCTGTGACCGCGTGGGTTTCCTGCGGGTGACAGGCACAAAGTGCTGGAGTAACTCAGCGGGACAGGCAGCATCTCTGGGGAGAAGGAACGGGCGACGTCTTGGGGTCGAGACCCTTCTTCAGACTCTGGTTTCCTCCCACATCCTTAAGAATAAGGGGTCGGCCATTTAGGACTGAGATGAGGAAAAACTTTTCCACCCAGAGAGTTGTGAATCTGTGGAATTCTCTGCCACAGAAGGCAGTGGAGGCCGATTCACTGGATGTTTTCAAGAGAGAGTTAGATTTAGCTCTTAGGGCTAACGGAATCAAGGGATATGGGGAGAAAGCAGGAACGTGGTACTGATTGTGGATGATCAGCTATGATCGTATTGAATGGTGGTGCTGGCTCGAAGGGCCGAGTGGCCTACTCCTGCACCTATTGTCTATGTTTCTATGTTTCTACATCCTACGAAGACGTACAGGTTTGTAAGTTGATCGTCCCCTCTGTGAATAGCCCGCTAGTGTGTAGGGAGTGGGTGTGAAAGTGGGATAGCATCAAATAAGTGTGTGAACGGACTGACTCGGTGGGCCGAAGGGCCTGTTTTCGTGCTATGTCTTTCTCTTGACTCAAATACAGCACAGGAACAGGCCCTTCAGTCCAAAATGTCCGTGCTGTACATGACGCCAAGTTCAACTGATCTCCTCTGCCGGCACCTGACCCATGCCTCTGCCCTCTAGTCCTAGACTCTCCCACTAGTGGAAACATCCTCTCCACATCCACTCTATCCAGGCCTTTCACTATTCTGTACCTTTCAATGTGGTCCCCCCCCCTCATCCTTCTAAACTCCAGCGAGTACAGGCCCAGCGCCGACAAACGCTCATCGTACGTTAACCCACTCATTCCTGGGATCGTTCGTGTAAACCTCCTCTGGACCCTCTCCAGAGCCAGCACATCCTTCCTCAGATACGGGGCCCAAAACTGCTCACAATATTCCAAATGCGGACTAGACCAGCACCTTATAGAGCCTCAGCGTTACATCCCTGTTTTTGTATACAAGTCCCTCTTGAAATAACTGCTAGCATTGAGTTTGCTTTCGTTACTACCAAACTTGTTTGAACTCTTCCATAGAAACATAGAAAACAGGTGCAGGAGGAGGCCATTCGGCCCTTCGAGCCAGCACCGCCATTCATTGTGATCATGGCTGATCGTCCCCTATCAATAACCCGTGCCTGCCTTCTCCCCATATCCCTTGACTCCACTAGCCTCTAGAGCTCTGTCTAACTCTCTCTTAAATCCATCCAGTGACTTGGCCTCCACTGCCCTCTGTGGCAGGGAATTCCACAAATTCACAACTCTCTGGGTGAAAAGGTTTTTTCTCACCTCAGTCTTAAATGATCTCCCCTTTATTCTAAGACTGTGGCCCCTGGTTCTGGACTCGCCCAACATTGGGAACATTTTTCCTGCATCTAGCTTGTCCAGTCCTTTTATAATTTTATCCAGTCATAGGTTAACAGAAGCGGCTTTGGGTACAGGGTGAGGGAGGGTGGGGTTTAGCTGGGTTAGGTGCAGAGTAGGCCATTCGGCCCTTTGAGCCCGCACCGCCATTTAATATGATCATGGCTGATCATCCAACTCAGTATCCTGTACCTGCCTTCTCTCCATACCCCCTGATCCCTTTAGCCACAAGGGCCACATCTAACTCCCTCTTAAATATAGCCAATGAACTGGCCTCAACTACCTTCTGTGGCAGAGTATTCCACAGATTCATTGTATGTGAATCCTTGGCCAATAAACGTACTCACTTATCTATGACTCGATGGGCTGAATGGCCTAATTCTACTCCAATGACTTGTGGACTCTCTCCCCGTGTTTGTGCTGGCAGAGGCGGCGTTGATGGGGTCCCCCCAGTCGGCGGTGGGAGGTCCACGTAGGAGGAAGAGGACCAAGTATAACCCCTGGCAGCGGAGCCTGCTGGAGAAGGCCTACACCGTGTGCAAGTACCCCAACGTGTGGACCCGCGAGACCCTGGCCAAGGCCCTGAACGTCGACGATGCCAGGATCATTGTGAGTGTGAACCCCCCCCCCCCCCCTCCCTAACCTGACAGGAGAATTAGGCCATTCGGCCCATCGTGTAACAGCCGGTGCCCTTTAGGTGGCCACTACTAGCACACCTTGTGTGGGCAAGCAAAGAATTGCACTGTGACTTGTCGCCTGTCAACAATAAGGTCATAAGGGATAGGAGTAGAATTAGGCCATTCGTCCCATCGAGTCTACTCCGCCATTCAATCACGGCTGATCTATCTCTCCCTCCTAACCCCATTCTCCTGCATTCTCCCCGTAACCCCTGATCCCCGCACTAATCAACAATCTATCGATCTCCGCCTTAAATATACCCACTGACTTGTGGCTGTCGTGACCTGATCCCACACGACCCTGAGCACCTTAACCACCCCCCCGGTGACCTGTGACCCATGGCCAGCATGGGTGACCCCTGACCCCCTCTCCCTCCTTTCTCACTAAGTTACCTGTGACCCGTGCACCTCCCGGGGTAACCCCCTCACTCCCCCCACACCCCCCCCAAGT
Source organism: Amblyraja radiata (assembly GCF_010909765.2). Taxonomy (NCBI): domain Eukaryota; kingdom Metazoa; phylum Chordata; class Chondrichthyes; order Rajiformes; family Rajidae; genus Amblyraja; species Amblyraja radiata. The sequence goes on along the minus strand of NC_046000.1, from coordinate 5,963,104 downwards.
GAGCCTTGACCCCTTACCCCCATTGAGTGACCTGTGACCTCTCCCCCTTGCTCCCAGACGACCCGTGACCTCTCACCTCATGAGTGACCTGTCCTTATCTGCGCTCTTGACCCGTGTGCTTGTGCGGGTGCGTGTTCTGACCCGTGTCCAGTCCGTTACCGTGTACAGTGCGTGTGCGTGTCCGTGTTCTGATGTGTGTCTGTGTGTACAGTGCGTGTGCGTGTCGGTGTCCGTGTTGACATAGACAATAGGTGCAGGAGGAGGCCATTCGGCCCTTCGAGCCAGCACCGCCATTCATTGTGACCATGGCTGATCGTCCCCTATCAGTACCCCGTTCCTGCCTTCTCCCCACATCCCTTGACTCCACTAGCCCCTAGAGCTCTATCTAACTCTCTCTTAAATCCATCCAGTGACTTGGCCTCCACTGCCCTCTGTGGCAGGGAATTCCACAGATTCACAACTCTCTGGGTGAAAAAGTATTTTCTCACCTTGGTGATCTGACGTGTGTCTGTGCGTGTACAGTGCGTGTGCGTGTGCGTGTCCGTGTTCTGGCGCGTGTCTGTGCGTGTACAGTGCGTGTGCATGTCTGTGTTCTGGCGCGTGTCTGTGTGTACAGTGCGTGTGCGTGTCCGTGTTCTGACGCGTGTCTGCGTGTACAGTGCGTGTGCGTGTCTGTGTTCTGGCGCGTGTCTGTGTGTACAGTGCGTGTGCGTGTCCGTGTTCTGACGCGTGTCTGTGCATGTACAGTGCGTGTGCGTATTCTGACGTGTGTCTATGTGTGTACAGTGCGTGTGCGTGTCCGTGTTCTGACGCGTGTCTGCGTGTACAGTGCGTGTGCGTGTCTGTGTTCTGGCGCGTGTCTGTGTGTACAGTGCGTGTGCGTGTCCGTGTTCTGGCGCGTGTCTGTGCGTGTACAGTGCGTGTGCATGTTCTGATCCGTATCTCTCTCTCTCCTCCCACCAGGTCTGGTTCCAGAACCGCCGCGCCCGCTACAGCCGCCAATCGGCCGGGAACCGCCCCCGTCCTTACCCGACCCCACCCCTCCCCCCCTCCCCCGCCCCTCTCCGCCCACCCTCGGGCACCCTGCACTACCCGGGACCCTTCCCCTCCCCCTGCTCCTGCCGAAGGCCCCTGGGGGACGTGGGCCAGGCCGGGGCTCCCCTCCCCCGCGGAGCCACCCCTCTCCACCACTGGGATCCCCCCAAAACAGAGCCTGCCTCTCCTGCCCCCCCACACCTCCCCTGCGGCTCAGGGCAGCCCCAGGGCTGGTGGTCCTGCCCCTGGGCCCCCCTCCCCCCCTCACCCCACCCCCGCTACCCCGTGGATGAAATCGAGGTGGACTTCACACTGGCCGACTTCAACATGGCCCCCGACCTTGACCTCTCCCAGGCCCTGTGACCCTTGACCTCCCTTCTTCCCTTCCCCCCCCTCCCCCCCCCTCCGTCTCACCCCCCTCCCCCCCACCACCCAGAGTTACATCTCCTTGGCGGCACGTTCTGGAAACATCCGGAAGATTCGGAAGCCTGGATCCGAGGAGATGTCTCTGTTTATTGTGTGTGGGGGTCACAGAGTAGAACAGGCCTCAAGTTCTGTGTCTGTGCGTGTGTGAGTGTGTGAGTGTGTGTGTGTGTGTGTGCGTGTGTGTGTGCGTGTGTGCGTGTGTGTGTGAGTGTGTGCGTGTGTGTGTGTGTGTGTGTGTGTGTGTGTGTGTGTGTGTGCGCGTGCGTGCGTGCGTGTGTGTGAGTGTGAGTGTGCGTGTGAGTGTGCGTGTGCGTGTGCGTGTGCGTGTGCGTGTGCGTGTGCGTGTGTGTGTGTGTGTGTGTGCGTGTGCGTGCGTGTGCGTGCGTGTGTGTGAGACGGGCCGGTGGAGAGGAAGCTACACTTTATCCTTCTCAACGAGGACTTTATTCAGTAATTACACTTTACAGTGAACCAGGACGTACAATGGTCACGTTACATCGGGCAACCGGGCGCCGTCTTCATCTACAACACGCTCGACTCCCCCCCCCCCAGCGGCGACCAGCGTTGACGGGAGGCCTCCAGAGTCCCCGCGGGCACCGCGTTCGTGCGTGTTCCCGCTCCCGGAGGAGGGACACAGGCAGCCGACCCTGGTGCGACCATCGGCCTGGACCCGCGAACGGCCATCTTGGTTAGGCCCAGGAGCAAACCGGCAGGGAGACCAGACCGGTCCCCACCCTCCTCATTGACCCCCTCCCACCCCCCCCCCCCCTCTCCTCCCACTACTCCCTGCCCTTGTGCCCAAACACCAAAACCCTGGGGCGAAAATGCAAACCGAAACTTGAGGAGCAGCCCCTTCAGATATTGGTAGAGGGAGCTTCCCTGTGTGTCTGATCCCTAGAGGAGTGGGTGATGGGGCAGTGTGGAGGGTCCTTAAGAATTCGGAAGGTGTAACAAAGGGGTCTTCTACCAGGGGGGTGACATCCCCTCCCTTTGATGGGCCTGGTGATCTCAATTGCTGCCATGCACAGCTATTTATTTATTTAATATTTAAAGACAATTTTTTTTTTAGAAAATGCTAAAAGTAATCTGACCTTGACCCCTCTCCCATCTACTTTGACCCTAAGGTTAAAAGTTATATTTCCTACTGAGGTCATACAGTGTGGGAACAGGCCCTTCGGCCCAACTTGCCCATGCCGGCCCAGTGCAATGGCCACAAGGCCTGAAGATATGGGAGCAGAATTAGACCATTCGGCCCATCGAGTCTGCTCCGCCGTTCGATCGTGGCCGATCTATCTGTCCCGACCCCTACATCCAGCTTGACCCCCCACATAGAACTGCAGATGCTGGTTGTTGCACAAAAGCAGAGAAAGTGCTGGAGTAACTCAGCGGATCCGGCAAGCATCTCTGGAGAACATGGATGGGTGACGTTTCGGATCGAGACCCTTCTTCAGAATGAACATGGATGGGTGACGTTTCAGATCGAGACCGTTCTTCAGACTGAATGCGGAGAGGTGACGTTTCGGGTCGAGACCCTTCTGCACACTGAACTTGGAGAGGTGACGTTTCAGATCTAGACTCTTCTTAAGAATGAACATGGATGGGTGACGTTTTGGGTCGAGACCCTTCCTCAGAATGAACATGGATGGGTGACGTTTCAGATCGAGACCGTTCTTCAGAATGAACACGGATGGGTGACGTTTCAGATCGAGACCCTTCTTCAGACTGAATGCGGAGAGGTGACGTTTCGAGTCGAGACCCTTCCTCAGACTGAACATGGATGGGTGACGTTTCAGATCGAGACCGTTCTTCAGAATGAACACGGATGGGTGACGTTTCAGATCGAGACCCTTCTTCAGACTGAATGCGGAGAGGTGACGTTTCAGATCGAGACCCTTCCTCAGAATGAACATGGATGGGTGACGTTTCAGATCGAGACCGTTCATCAGAATGAACACGGATGGGTGACGTTTCGAGTCGAGACCCTTCCTCAGAAGGAATAGACATTTGAGCTCAGGAGATTTATCGGGGGAGTAAAGGAGAGGGGAGGGGGGAGGAATCTGTGCTGCTATATCTGCGCTGTGGGCTTGTGATGGGGCGGGCGAGAGTGGAGGGGGTGGGGGGATGAGGGAATGAAGGTTAGTGAGGCCTTGCGCGGTTGTATATCTGAGCCTCACCATCCAACTAACCCATTGGATGGCCTGACTGTGGGGGTTGCGGGAGGAGGGGGAGGGGGAGGTTTTTTGATGACTGTACAAAGATAATTTATGATTTTAATAAAACGTTAATATAAATAGTCAATTGTTTTTAGATGTCAATTTATTTACGCGCGGGCGGTGATACTATAGACAATAGACAACAGGTGCAGGAGTAGGCCATTCGGCCCTTCGAGCCAGCACCACCATTTAATGTGATCATGACTGATCATCCCCAATCAGTTCCCCGTTCCTGCCTTCTCCCCATATCCCCTGACTCTGCTATCTTTAAGAGCCCTATCTAGCTCTCTCTAGAAAGCATCCAGAGAACCGGCCTCCACCGCCCTCTGAGGCAGAGAATTCCACAGACTCACAACTCTCTGTGAGGAAAAAGTGTTTCCTCGTCTCCGTTCTAAATGGCTTACCCCTTATTCTCAAACTGTGTGGCCTGGTTCTGGACTCCCCCAACATCGGGAACATGTTTCCTGCCTCTAGCGTGTCCAAACCCTTAATAATCTTATATGTTTCAATGAGATAACCTCTCATCCTTCTAAACTCCAGAGTGTACAAGCCCAGCTGCTCCATTCTCTCAGCATATGACAGTCCCGCCATCCCGGGAATTAACCTTGTAAACCTACGCTGCACTCCCTCAATAGCAAGAATGTCCTTCCTCAAATTAGGGGACCAAAACTGCCTACAATACTCCAGGTGTGGTCTCACTAGGGCTCTGTACAACTGCAGAAGGACCTCTTTGCTCCTATATTCGATTTCTCTTGTTATGAAGGCCAACATGCCATTCGCTTTCTTCGCTGCCTGCTGTACCTGCATGCTTACTTTCATAGACCGATGTACAAGGACCCCCAGATCCCGTTGTACTTCCCCTTTTCCCAACTTGACGCCATTTAGATAGTCGGCAGAGAGAGGGAGGGAGGAGAGAGGGCACAGAGGACAGAGGGGAGAGAGAAAGAGAGGGCGGGAGGAGAGAGCAGAGGAGAGAGGAAGGAGAGAGGGCAGAGAAGAGAAAGGCAGGGAGAGGGGGTGGAGCAGTGATGGTGGAATGGGCAGTGGTAGACTGGGTCCACATTCTGTGTCCACTTCATTGCTGTTGTGTTGACCTCTTTGCCCAGGAGCCTATTGACCGGGGGTGGAGGTCAGAGTCTGGTGGTGCGGGGGGGAGAGCGGGTGGGGGGGGAGGGGAGAAAGGGGGGACCCATAACTTGGACGGACGTTTTGCCCCGAGGGTTGGTCAGCATCTAACCTGCCCCCCAACCACCCACTGGGCCCATAGCGGGAGAGTGGCGCCCCCTGTGGGAGTGGCGGATACACGTAGCCCGGTCAGTTCGTCAAGATAACAGTGAATTAAAAATGTTGATAAAATCACACCCCTCTGAGTCTCCTTTTATTTTACATTTTGTTATTTGTATTGCGGTTTGTCTTGCATTTTTACTTCTCTCTCATCATCTCTCCCTTTATTCCTCATTTTCACAAGTTATAGTAGAACTAGGCCATTCGGCCCATCGAGTCTACTCCGCCATTCAATCATGGCTGATCTATCTCTCCCTCCTAATCCCATTCACCTGCCTTCTCCCCATAACCCTTGACACCCGTACTAATCAAGAATCTATCTGTCCCTGCCTTAAAGATATCCACTGACTTGGCCTCCACAGCCTTCTGTGGCAATGAGTTCACCACCCTCTGATCAAAGAAATTCCTCCTCACCTCCTTTCTAAAAGAACACCCTTTAATTCTGAGGCTGTGACCTCTGGTCCTAGACTCTCCCACTAGTTGAAACATCCTCTCCACATCCACTCTATCTATGCCTTTCACTATTCTGTACGTTTCAATGAGGTCCCCCCTCAACCTTCTAAACCCCAGCGAGTACAGGCCCAGTGCTGTCAAACGCTCATCATAGGTTAACCCACTCATTCCTGGGATCGTTCTGGTAAACCTCCTCTGGACCCTCTCCAGAGCCAGCACATCCTTCCTCAGATATGGGGCCCAGATTTGCTCACAATACTCCAAATGCGGCCTGACCAGCGCCTTATAGAGCCTCAGCATTACATCTCTTTGGAAGGATTATGGGACCAAACATGGGCGGTTAATGGGACATGTTGGTCGGCATGGGCAAGTTGAGCTGAAAGGCCTGTTTCCACTCTGTGTGTGCAGAGCGTGGACTGGTGAATCTGTGGAATTCTTTGCCACAGACGGCGGTGGAGGCCAAGTCAGTGGATATTTTTAAGGCAGAGATAGATAGATTCTTGATTAGTGCGGGTGTCAGGGGTTACGGGGAGAAGGCAGGAGAATGGGGTTAGGAGGGAGAGATAGATCAGCCATGATTGAATGGTGGAGTAGACTTGATGGGCCGAATGGCCTAATTCTGCTCCTATCACTTATGACCTTATGAATAGACTTCAGACTTTTAGACTCAAGATACAGCATGGAAACGAGCCCTTGTGACCTTAATGTCAAGAACCAAGAGTGAATAGTTGACATACGCACCGACCATGAAACAATTAGATCCCGACCACGGGCGCTGTCTGTACGGAGTTTGCACGTTCTCCCCGTGACCGTGTGGGTTTTCTCCGGGTGCCCTGGTTTCTTCCCACACTCCAGACGTACGTAGGTTCTGTAAATTGCCCCCTAAAATGTAGGGAGTGAATGAGAAGGTGGGATAACTTAGAACTAGTGTGAACGGGTGATCGATGCTCGGCGGGGATGAAGTGAATCGGTAGAAGGGCCCTGACCTGAAACATCACCTGTTCACGTTCTCCTGAGATGCTGCCCGACAGGCTGAGTCACTCCAGCACTTTCTGTGTCTATCGGTAGGCCGATGGGCCTGTTTCCCCTCTGCATCTCTCGACTTTAAACTCCAAATTAGTCAGGCAGAACTTCAAAGTCTTGTTGAATTCCCCTCATCAACTATTTTCCCTCAAGTGCGGTCAGATTTTTCTCTCCCCCCCAATGGTCTTCCTGTCAGTTATATCAGCCAAGAAGATAGACACAAAATGCTGGAGTAACTCAGCGGGACAGGCAGCGTCTCTGGAGAGAAGGAATGGGTGACGTTTCGGGTTGAGACCCTTCTTCAGACCCTACTAAACCCATGAATGAGTGGAGGCCTAGAAAACGGAAGCCATTGAAGAGATGAAGGACGTGTGAGGTCCCGTGGACATAGGTCAGGATGGAGTTGATGGAGAGGGAAAGGATGGACACAATTCAGAGTCTCTCTGAGGATCCTTCAGTCCTCCTACTCTGGGGCTGTAGGAAGCATCTTGTCTGGTAACATCTCGATCTGGTTTGGGAACAGCTCTGCCCCGAACAGGAACCCATACACAAATAAAAACATTTCTTCCAAAGACAGGCAGCTCGATTTGTTACTAACACCTATGAGAGAGAAGCGAGTGTCACCAAACTTCTGAATTCTCTGGTGTGGAACCCTCTCCAAGACAGACGTGAAGCTCACCGTTTGACCTGTTTTTACAAAATGTTAAATGGTCAGCTCGACATAGACTACAAGACCTACACCAAACCCAAACCAATTAGGAGCAGACGAGGGCATTCGATCCAATTTGTGATCCCAGCTACAAAGACAGATGTGTACAGCAATTCGTTCTTCCCCCGCACAATTAAAGCAGGAATAATCTCCACCCAACTATAGTTACCCAACCAGATGCAACTACATTTAAAGTAGCTCTTTCTTCCCAATAACCCTTTCTGGCTTAAGCCCTCCCTTCACCACCTCCAGTTTAAATTCCATTTGGAATATTTTGGAGGACCAAGAAACCAAGAACCAAGGAAGGCTCTGCAGAGAATCCTGGAACCTTTTGCCGAGGGCCGCCAGCATGAATCTCCGCCCAGCTCGGCCTGTGGACTTCGGGAGCCGCGGTCTCTGGTAAGAAGTGGCCGATTCGGAACTCCAAGCCGCTGAGGATGTTCTTCCGTTCCGACGTCGGAGTTCCATCGTCCTGGCGAGAGGGCCTGAACATCGGGCCGCCCGTAGCGGCGACAGCGGGGACCTCGGGAGGCCCCGACCACGGGTGACCATCAAATAACATCATAGAGGAAGCTGACTGAACTTTGGTGCCTTCCCTCACAGTGGGAAACTTTGAATCCGCTGTGTGGGGATGTTTATGTTAAAGTCTATCGTGTTCTGTGTTCTTTTTTATTCGTATGGTGACCACAAATTTCACTGTACCAATTGGTGCATGTGACAATAAAGGCTTTTACTCTTGAATCTTGAGTAGTGCGTTCGGCGGAACGCACCATGGGAACTACACTTGCCCTCCCCCCCCTGCAGGACCTATACACCAGGAGGTGCAGATCCAGAGCCAGCAACATTATGGGGGACCCCTACCACCCCAGCAACGGACTGTTCCAGCTGCTACGTTCAGGCAAACGCCTCCGCTGTCACGATGTGAAAACAAGAGGATGAGACGGAGTTTCTTCCCACAGGCCATCAGGACTGTAAACTCTTATCTCACCAGGGACTAACTTACTGTTGTATCTTTAAAAAAAATGTAAATACTGGTTCTGTTCTGTTGTTCTGTTGTTTTGCACAATCCCGCAGGCATTGCCACTTTCAATTTACTGCACACATGTGTGTGTATGTGACCAATAAAGTTGACTTGACTTGGAATCGAGGTGCGTGGAAATGAATTCAGTGGTAGTAAAGATGAGGGTGTGGTATCACTCATTATATTAGACAGTTCTCTTCGCTTATTTCTTCAGCCAGAGGTTAAACCAAACACAGACACAAAACGCTGGAGTAACTCAGCTGGACAGGCGGCATCTCTGGAGAGAAGGAACGGGCGACGTTTCGGGTCGAACCCTCCTTCAGACTGAAGTCTCGGCCCGAAATGTCGCCCATTCCTTCTCTCCGGAGACGCTGCCTTGTCTTGCTGGGTTAAAGCCCTGTCCCACGGTGCAAGTTCATTCCAAGAGCTCTCCCGAGGTTAAAAAAAAAATCAAACGTGGTAAGCACGGATGAACGTAGCGGGTGCGTCGGAGCTCGGGGACGTCTCTTAGCGGCTCTTAGCGTCTCTTAGCGGCTCGTAACCCTAAAGGCAAGTACTCGGGAAGACTTGTGAAGATTTTTCAACACGTTGAAAAATGTCCACGAGAGCCCCGCGTACCGACGAGTGGCCATTACCGTAAATCTCTAAATTCGAATCAGGGCAAACTCGGGAGAGCTCTTGGAATGAACTCGTACCGTGGGACAGGGGTTTTGTGCCTGTGTCAAGTCTATTGATTCTGCAAAGAACTCCCCCCCCCACCCCATCCTGTAGGGGGCGCTTCCCTCCCTCTCCCATTTACTCCCATTGACCAGCTGCTATGAGCCCTCCCGTCCTGCAGGGGGCGCTCTCCCCCTCCTCCTATTCACTCCCATTATCTTCAGTCCATGAGCCCTCCCGCTCTGTAGTGGACGCTCTCACCCTCCCCCATTCACTCTCATTGCCCAGTGGTCATTGATCCTCCTGTCCTGCAGGGGGCGCACTCCTCCCTCTCCCATTCACTCCCATTGCCCTGTTGTCATGGGCCCTCCCGCCCTGCAGGGGGCGCTCTCCTCTCTCTCCCATTCACTCCCATTGCCCTGTTGTCATGGGCCCTCCCGCCCTGCAGGGGGCGCTCTCCTCTCTCTCCCATTCACTCCCATTATCTTCAGTCCATGAGCCCTCCCGCTCAGTAGGGGTCGCTCTCACCCTACTTGCATTCATTACCATTGTCCAGTGGTCATTGATCCTCCCGTCCTGCAGGGGTCGCTCCCCGCCTCCCTCCATTCACTCCCATTGCCCTGTGGCCATGGACACTCCCGCCTGCAGGGGGAGCTCTCCCCGGCCCTCCATTCACTCCCATTAACTTCAGTCCATGAGCCCTCCCCTCCTGCAGGGGTCGCTCTTTCCCTCCCCCCATTCACTCCCATTGCCCAGTGGTCATTGACCCTCCCGTCCTGCAGGGGGCCCACTCCTCCCTCTCCCATTCACTCCCATTGCCCAGTGTTCATTGACCCTCCCGTCCTGCAGGGGGCGCACTCCTCCCTCTCCCATTCACTCCCATTGCCCTGTGGCCATGGACCCTCCTGCCCTGCAGGAGGCGCACTCCTCCCGCTCCCATTCACTCCCATTGCCCTGTGGCCATGGACCCTCCCATCCTGCAGGGGCCGCTCTCCCCCTCCTCCTATTCATTCCCATTAACTTCAGTCCATGAGCCCTCCCCTCTTGCAGGGGGCGCTCCCCGCCTCCGTCCATTCACTCCCATTACCTTCAATCCATGAGCCCTCCCGCTCTGTAGGGGACGCTCTCACCCTACTTGCATTCATTACCATTGCCCAGTGGTTATTGATCCTCCCGTCCTGCAGGGAGCGCTCTCCCCCTCCCTCCATTCACTCCCATTGCCCAGTGGCCATGGATCCTCCCGCCCTGCAGGGGGCGCTCCCTCCGCCTATTCATTTCCATTAACTTCAGTCCATGAGCCCTCCCCTCCTGCAGGGGGCGCTCCCCGCCTCCGTCCATTCACTTCCATTAACCTGCTGCCTTGAGTCCTCCAGTCCAGCAGGGGTCGCTCTTTCCCTCCCTCCATCCACCCCCATTGCCCAGTGGTCATTGACCCTCCCGTCCTGCTGGGGAGCGCGCTCCCCCTCCCTCCATTCACTCCCATTGCCCTGTGGTCATGGACCCGCCCGCCCTGAAGGGGGCGCTCTCACCCTCCTCCATCCACCCCCATTGACCTGCTGCCTTGAGCCCTGCCGTCCTGCAGGGGGCGCTCTCACCCTCCTCCATCCACTCCCATTGACCTGCTGCCATGGACCCTCCCAGCCTGCAGGGGGCGCTCCCCGCCTCTGTCCATCCACTCCCATTAACCTGCTGCCTTGAGCCCTCCCACCCTGCAGGGGGCGCTCCCCGCCTCTGTCCATCCACTCCCATTGCCCTGTGGCCATGAACCCTCCCACCCTGCAGGGGGCGCTCCCCGCCTCTGTCCATCCACTCCCATTGACCTGCTGCCATGAACCCTCCCACCCTGCAGGGGGCGCTCCCCGCCTCTGTCCATCCACTCCCATTGCCCGGCTGCCATGAGCCCTCCCCGCCGCCAGGGGGTGGTGATGTCCGCCGGTCCGCGCATGCGCCCGGGCAGATCCGCCGTGACCGACAGTGATGGCGGGCGGCCGCTTGTTTACTCTCTGACCGCCCGCCCCTCACCCTCACCCTCGCCCTCACCCTCACCCTCACCCTCACCCTCACCCTCACCCTCACCCTCACCCTCGCCCTCGCCCTCGCCCTCGCCCTCACCCTCACCCTCACCCTCACCCTCACCCTCTCTTCCCCCCCTGGGCCCGGGGCAGGGTGGTTGGTTGGTGGCCCCTCTCCACCCCCCGGCCGCGCTGGGCGATGCTGGGGATAAGATGTCATGGCTGTTCCCCTGGTCGAGCTCCATCAAGAAGCGGGCCTGCCGCTACCTGCTGCAGCACTACCTGGGGCACTTCCTGGAGGAGAGACTCACCCTCCAGCAGCTCAGCCTCGACCTGTACAACGGCAGCGGCCGCCTCCGCGACGTGCAGCTCGACGTGTGGGTAAGAGGCCAGTGTGGCAGGCAGTCAGGCAGTCACTGTGCAATGGGTAACACCACTCTGTTGGGACAGGGTGCAGATGTAACATGGGGACAGGGTGCAGAGAAAAACCCTCAAAGCAAATCAATCCTACTCTGCTGGGACAGGATGTATATCTAACATGGGCAGGGTACAGATCTAACATGGACAGGGTGCAGGTCTAACATGGACAGGGTGTAGATCTAACATGGGCAGGGTGCAGATCTAACATGGACAGGGTGTAGAGAAGAACCCTCAAAGCAATGTGGCATTGTGCTATGATCAACCCTACTCTGCTGGGACAGGGTGTAGATCTAACATGGGCAGGGTGCAGATCTAACATGGACAGGGTGTAGAGAAGAACCCTCAAAGCAATGTGGCATTGTGCTATGATCAACCCTACTCTGCTGGGACAGGGTGCAGATCTAACATGGACAGGGTGCAGATGTAACATGGGCAGGGTGCAGATCTAACATGGGGACAGGGTGTAGAGAAGAACCCTCAAAGCAATGTGGCATTGTGCTATGATCAACCCTACTCTGCTGGGACAGGGTGCAGATCTAACGGGGGACAAATGCAGATCTAACATGGACAGGGTGTAGATCTAACATTGGCAGGGTGTATATCTAACATGGGGATAGGGTGCAGATCTAACATGGGGACAGGGTGCAGAGAAAAACCCTCAAAGCAATGTGGCATTGTGCAATGATTAACCTTACTCTGCTGGGACAGGATGTATATCTAACATGGGCAGGATGTATATCTAACATGGGGACAGGGTGCAGATGTAACATGGGCAGGGTGTATATCTAACATGGGCAGGGTGTATATCTAACATGGACAGGGTGTAGATGTAACATAGACAGGCTGCAGATCTAACATGGACAGGGTGTAGATGTAACATAGACAGGGTGTAGATCTAACATGGACAGGGTGTAGATGTAACATAGACAGGGTGTATATCTAACATGGGGACAGGGTGCAGATGTAACATGGGCAGGGTGTAGAGAAGAACCCTCAAAGCAATGTGGCATTGTGCAATGATCAACCCCACTCTGCTGGGACAGGGTGCAGATCTAAAATGGACATGGTACAGATCTAACATGGACAGGGTGCAGATCTAACATGGGCAGGGTGTATATCTAACATGGGGAGGGTGTATATCTAACATGGGGACAGGGTGCAGATCTAACATGGGGACAGGGTGCAGATCTAACATGGACAGGGTGCAGATCTAACATGGACAGGGTGCAGATGTAACATGGGGACAGGGTGCAGATCTACCATGGGCAGGGTGTATATCTAACATGGGGAGAGTGTTATATCTAACATGGACAGGGTGCAGATCTAACATGGACAGGGTGCAGATCTAACATGGGGACAGGGTGCACAGAAGGCGCCTCAAAGCAATGTGGCATTGTGCAATGTGTAACACCACTCTGCTGAGACAGGGTGCAGATTTAACATGGATAGGGTGTAGATCTAACATGGACAGTGTGTAGAGAAGAACCCTCAAAGCAATGTGGCAGTGTGCAATGATTAACCCTACTCTGCTGAGGCAGGGTGCAGTTCTAACATGGGGACAGGGTGCAGAGAAGGTTTAAGATGGAAAGGGTGTAAGAGAATATTTAAGCTGGAGAGGGTGTAGGTCTGAGCTGGAAAAGGTGCAGAGAATGCACCTGTGGCACTGTGCAATGGGTAACACCAATCTGCTGGACTGGGTGCAGAGAAGGTCTATACTGGAAAGGGTGCAGAAAAGTTTAAGATGGAAAGGGTGCAGAGAAAATTTAAACTGCAAATGGTGCTGAGAATACACAGAAGGCTATGTGACACTGCAATGGGTAACAGGAAATAGACAATAGGTGCAGGAGTAGGTCTTTCCACCATTCAATGTGATCATGGCTGATCATCCCCAATCAGTACCCCGTACCTGCCTTCTCCCCATATCCCCTGACTCCGCTATCTTTAAGAGCCATATCTATCTCTCTCTTGAAAGTATCCAGAGAACCGGCCCCCACCGCCCTCTGAGGCAGAGAATTCCTCAGACTCACCACTCTCTGTGTGAAAAAGATCTAAACTGGAAAGGGTGTGAAGAAGATTTAAGATGTAAAGGATCATAGGTGATAGGAGCAGAATTAGGCCATTCAGCCCATCAAGTCTACTCGGCCATTCATTCATGGCTGATCTATCTCTCCCTCCTAACCCCATTCTCCCGCCTTGTTTAAGCAGGAACTGCAGATGCTGGAACAATCCTGACACCCGCACTAATCAAGAGTCTATCTATCTCTACTTTAACATTTGACTTGGCCTCCACAGACATCTGTGGCAAAGAATTCCGCAGAATCACCACTGTCTAAGTAAATAAATTCCTCCTCATCTCCTTCTTAAATGTACGTCCTTTAATTCTGAGGATTTGACCTCTTGTCCTAGACTCTCCTACTAGTGGAAATATCCTCTCCACATCCACTCTATCCAAACTTTTCACGATTAGGTACGTTTCAATGAGGTCCCCTCCCATCCTTCTAAACTCTAATGAGTACAGACCCAGTGCCATCAGACGCTCATCAGAAATTAACCCACTCATTTCTGGTAGACAAAAATGCTGGAGAAACTCAACGGGTGAGGTAGCATCTATGGAGCGAAGGAAATAGGTGATGTTTCTCGACCCGAAACGTCACCCATTCCTTTGCTCCATAGATGCTGCCTCACCCACTGAGTTTCTCCAGCATTTTTGTCTACCTTCGATTGTGCCAGCATCTGCAGTTCCTGCTTAAACACTCATTTCTGGGATCGTTCTTGTAAAGAGGACAGAAAGAATATCAAAGCAGCACAAGTTTCAGAGAATGTTTAAGCTGAATAAAGCTGTGGTACCTCGAGCGATGTGTTTAACACCAATCTGCTGGTCAGAGGGCAGAGAAGAACTAGGATGGAAAGAGTGCAGGGAAGATTGAAGCTGGAAAGGGTGTAGAGAATATCTAAACTGGAAAGGATCCAGAGAAGATTTAATGTGGAAAGGAATGCAGAGAAGATTTAATTTGGAAGGAGTGTAGAGAATATTTAAGATAGGTAGATAGCTGGATTGGTTTAAGGTGAGGGGGGGAAAGATTTAATACATAAAGGGTGGTAGGTAGATGAAACGAGCCGTCAGAAAAGGTAGTAGAGGCGGGTAGGATAGGTTTAGAGGGAGCAAAATGTGTAAGAAAGAACTACAATAGACAATAGGTGCAGGAGTAGGCCATTCGGCCCTTCCTATTTAATGAGATCATGGCCGTTCATCCCCAATCAGTACCCCGTTCCTGCCTTCTCCCCATATCCCCTGACTCCGATATCTTTAAGAGCCCTATCTAGCTCTCTCTTGAAAGCATCCAGCGGAGTCGGGGGATATGGGGAGAAGGCAGGAACGGGGTACTGATTGGGGATGATCAGTCATGATCACATTGAATGGCGGTGCTGGCTCGAAGGGCCGAATGGCCTACTCCTGCACCTATTGTCTATTCATTAATATTTGTTATTATATTATATTAATAATGTCTGAGGAAGGGTCTCGACCCGAAACGTCACCTATTCCCTTCGCTCCATAGACGCTGCCCCACACCCCAGCGTTTTCTGTCTACCTTCGATTTTATCCAGCATCTGCAATCCTTTCTTAAACAAATCTTACTCATTGCAATTTTCCAACCAACAGAACTACAATGCCTGTCTGCTAAAGATTTGAACACTCTATCTTTTTTAAAAATCCACACGCGTTTGTAAGGTAAAATAAAACTTGAGTTGTGGAGAAAAAAAAAACCCTCGCCTGGTGTGGTCACACACGTGACCAGCCCCATTTGACCTCTGACCCAAAACAAGCGTTGTCAGCATAACATAACAATTTTTACTTGATCTCTTCAAAAAAAAAAATATGTATCATATATGCAGTTCACAAAACAATATACTTGTAATGCTTTCAGAATTAGAAGAGGTGCATTCCACAATTTCTGGTCACACACGTGACTAGGAATGGGGGGGGGGGGCCTATTGGGGATATTGGGGCAGGTCCCCCAGTTATTGGGGATATTAGGGGAGGGCACCAGTAAATGTGGAACTAGGAGAGGCACTAGTCAGCGATTGTTTATCATCACCACTCATCTGGTGTAGGAAGTCAAAAACCATCCGCTTGGTGGCACAGTGGTGCTGTCTCGCGGCATTTACAGCCGCACAGACCCGGGTTCGACCCCGACCACAGGCGCTGTCCGTACGGAGTTTCTACGTTCAAAGACGTGCAGATTTGTAGGTTTACTGGCTTGGTAGAAGTGTAAATTGTCCCTGTGTGTGTAGGATTGTGTTAGTGTGCGGGGATCACTGGTCAGCGCGGACTCGGTGGGCCGAAGGGCCTGTTTCCGTGCTGTATCTGTAAACTAAACTAAACTAAACTATCCATGTTCTCCGGAGATGCTGCCTGACCCGCTGAGTTACTCCAGCACTTTGTACCTGTTCACATTCTCCACAGATGCTGCCTGACCCGCTGATTTACTCCAGCACTTTGTACCTGTCCACATTCTCCACAGAGATGCTGCCTGACCCGCTGAGTTACTCCAGCACTTTGTACCTGTCCACATTCTCCACAGAGATACTGCCTGTCCTGCTGAGTTACTCCAGCACTTTGTACCTGTCCACATTCTCCAGAGATGCTGCATGTCTGACCCACTGAGTTACTCCAGCACTTTGTACCTGTCCACGTTCTCCACAGAGATGCTGCCTGACCCGCTGAGTTACTCCAGCACACTTTGCCGTTTTTTGTAAACCAGCATATACACGTCCGTGTCCATATAGCTGTCTCCAGATCACACGATTTGGATGCTTTCATGAGTTATTGGAAGCACTTGTTTCTTGGTCCTTGTAAAAAACAGAGAAGCAATATAGAACAAGAGGCTTTTGAAGCAAAAACAAGAGCTCTTTTATTTAGCAATACTGCCCGAACTGACCCACTGACTTCAGTCATAGAGTCATACAGCATGGAAACAGGCCCTTCGGCCAAACCTGCTCACAGCACCAACTGGCCGGTGTGGGCAAGTTGGGCCGAAGGGCCTGTTTCCACACTGTGTCACTCTATGACTCTATATTCTGCTGCGGTGCTGCGAATAAGGATTTCACGGTTCTATCTGGGATGTACGGCAATTTAAAAAGATATAAAATATAGAAACATATAAAATAGAAACATAGAAGGGATTGGACAGGCTAGATGCAGGAACAATGTTGCCGTTGTTGGGGGAGTCCAGAACCAGGGGTCACACAGGGTAAGAATAAGGGGTCGGCCATTTAGGACTGAGATGAGGAAAAACGTTTTCTCCCAGAGAGTTGTGAATCTGTGGAATTCTCTGCCACAGAGGCCGATTCACTGGATGTTTTCAAGGGAGATCTATGGGCCTGTCCCACTTAGGCGACTAGTTTTAATGGAACTCACCTACGACACCTGCCGACAACCTACGACAGCCTACGATATGGGGAGAAGGCAGGAACGGGGTACTGATTGGGGATGATCAGCCATGATCACATTGAATGGCAGTGCTGGCTCGAAGGGCCGAATGGCCTACTCCTGCACCTATTGTCTATTGACAGCAAAAATTGTCGTCACTGTCTCCGAAAATGTCTCAACATGTTAAAAATTTTGCAGCAGTCGTCTGTAGTCTCCCAAAACATTGCCTAAGTGGGACATGCCCATTAGAAAAAACTCCTGGAAGTAACGGAATCAGGGGATATGAGGAGAAAGCAGGAACGGGGTACTGATTGTGGATGATCAGCCATGATCATATTGAATGGCGGTGCTGGCTCGAAGGGCCGGTTGGCCTACTCCTCCACCTCCACCTATTTTCTATGTTTGTTAAAACACTCTCGACTCTTGAACGAGGATCTGTCGAGGAAACTTTGAACTCGGACAGAAACCACGTCACAGCAGACTTGCTCAACAGCTGTGGAGAGGGTTTGTTTGTGACAAGAGAGAGCAGCCTCTGGGCCTTCTCACGCAACGGGCTTGCTACACACGTACACAAGTCTTGAGCAAGCGGGACGTGCAGCAACCACCCAGTGTCCTCCCTGCCCCCCCCACCCCACCCCCCACCGCCCTGCTAATAACACAGTGGCCGGGCCAAATCATCATCATCACTTCAACAACTGTGCAGGAAGCTGGCAACAGGAAGGCAGATAGATCGTTCGTTGGGGGAGGGGAGGGGAGAGAGAGTCTATTATTGTCATGTACAGAGGCACAGTGAAGATGTCGTTCACGGGCTGTGCAATTAAATCAGTTCCTGCCGCACAAATACAATCAAATGACCCAAAGTTTCTCTGCCTCAGTGAGAGGCCGGTTCTCTGGATGCTTTCAAGAGAGAGCTAGATAGGGCTCTTAAAGATAGCGGAGTCAGGGGATATGGGGAGAAGGCAGGAACGTGGAACTGATTGGGGATGACCAGCCATGGTCATATTGAATGGTGGTGCTGGCTCGAAGGGCCGAATGGCCTACTCCTGCACCTATTGTCTATTGGTTAAGAAGGAACTGCAGATGCTGGAAAATCGAAGGCAGACAAAAATGCTGGAGAAACTCAGCGAGTTCTGGAGTTTCTCCAGTGCGTTTGGCGTTTGTCTACCTTCAAATGACCTGAACCTCACCGATGACAGACTCAAAATGGGAGGGGGGGATCCCGGGTTGGAATGGCTTATGGAGGTCTCAGGGGTGGTAGAGGGTCCCAGGGGGGAATTGTGTTTGTGACATGGGGTTGGGGAGGGTCCCGAGATGGAATTGACGGCGTCCCACGATGGAATATGGAGCAGGGGTAATAAGTGAGGGGGGGGGGAATCCAGAGAGGGAATTGAAGGGGCAGATAGACAAAAAATGCTGGAGTAACTCAGCGGGGCAGGCAGCATCGAATGGGTGACATTTCAGACTGAAGAAGGGTCTCGACCCGAAACGTCACCCATTCCTCCTTCTCTTTCCGATGCTGCCTGACCCGCTGAGTTACTCCAGCATTTTGTGTTTGACAGGTCGGGGGGAGTTCCCCTCCCCCCCCCCCCGCCACGGGTACCATGTAATCCCGTGCTACCTGCTCCATGGTCAGATAGTCGGCGACTAAACTATCTCCCCCCCCCCTACTAATCTGAAGAAAGGTCTCGACCCGAAACTTCACCCGTTCCTTCTCTCCAGAGATGCTGCCTGTCCCGCTGAGCTCTCGACCCAAAACGTCATGAACGTTGATTTCTCTCATTTCAAGTAACCCCTGCATTCCCTCTGCTCCCCCCACCCTCCCCCAGGCATCGTACATTCCACTATTCGTATCCTTGTATCCCTTTGTTATCGTCTCTTCCCCAGCCAGCAATGAACCATTGTGGGCTCCACCCTTCCTTGGTCATCCGTTGCCCGCCCTGCTTTGTTCAGGCCTTTCCCTACCTCCAGTTTCCCCCTCCCCCCCTCCCCCTACTTTCAGTCTGAAGAAAGGTCCCGACCCCGAGACGTCACCCTACCTTTTTCCTCCAGAGACGCTGCCTGGTCTGCAGCGTTTTGTGTCGAAACTTGGAGAGGTGAAGTTCAGTGTGTGCAGGAAGGAACTGCAGATGCTGGTTTAAACCGAAGATAGAAACAAAATGCTGGAGTAACTCGGTGGGACAGGCGAATCTCTGGAGAGAAGGACTGGGTGACTGAATCAAGGGTCTCGACCCAAAACGTCGCCTATTTCTTTTCTCCAGAAATGCTGCTGGTCCTGCTGAGCCACTACAGCTTTTTGTGTCTATCCTTGATTATGCTGGTCTTGCCTCAGAGGGCGCTTCTCTGGATACTTTCAAGAGGGAGCTAGATAGGGCTCTTAAAGATAGGGGATATGGGGAGAAGGCAGGAACGGGGTACTGATTGGGGATGATCAGCCATGATCACATGGAATGGCGGTGCTGGCTCGAAGGGCCGAATGGCCTACTCCTGCGCCTATTGTCTATTGAGTCAGTAGAAGGGAGGTTGGTTTGTGTAGGAAGGAACTGCAGATGCTGGTTTACACTGAAGGTAGACACAAAAACTCAGCATCTCCGGGTCAGACAGCATCTCTGGGGAGAAGGAATTGGTGACATTTTGGGTCGAGACCCTTCTTCTGACTCGGACATCAGACCTCCCATCTACCTCATTGGATCCATGATTGGATTTTGCTGGCTTTACCTTGCACTAAACGTTATTCCCTTATCATGTATCTGTACACTGTAAACGGCCCAGTTGTAATCATGTCTTGTCTTTCAAGCTGACTGGTTAGCACGTGACAATAACAAGAAACGGAACTAGATAAACAGAGGAGAAAGTGGAAAAGTGGAAGGAGGGAGAGTCTGGAAGGAGAGAGAGAGAGAGTGACGAGAATCTCTGTTTAAGAAGGAACTGCAGATGCTGGAAAATCGAAGGTAGACAAAAGTGCTGGAGTAACTCAGCGGGACAGGCAGCGCCTCTGGAGAGAAGGAATGGGTGACGTTTCAGGTCGAAACCCTTCTTCAGACTGAGAGTCAGGGGCGAGGGGAAACTAGAGATATGGAAGGGTAAGGTGTAACGTACACTTCTATACTCAATGCCCTGACTGACGAAGGCCTTCTTGACCAAAACCTTATCCACCTGCGACTCTTAGACCATCCTCAAGGAACCATGCACCTGCACTCCTAGATCCCTCTGCTCTACGCTGCCATTTATTGTGTAGGTCCTGCTTTGATCTGTCATCTTAACACCTCACCCTTCCTTATCTCTGTGTCTCCCTCTTCCCACGACTCCCAGACTGAAGAAGGGTCTCCACCCGAAACGTCACCCATTCCTTCACTCCAGAGATGCTGCCCGTCCCGCTGAGTTACTCCGCTATTTTGTGTTCCACCTTAAACTAAAAACTAGTTACTCCGGCTTTCTGTGTCTATCTTCTGTGTCAACCAGCATCTGCAGTTCCTTCCTACGCAATAATTAGGAGGAGAGTTGGATTGTTTTCTCCGGAATGTCAGAAGCTGAGAGGGTGGGGGATTTTATTGAATTACTAGCGGTCTAGATTGTTTAAGAAGGAACTGCAGATGCTGGAAAATGGAAGGTAGAAAAAAAAGCTGGAGAAACTCAGCGGGTGCGGCAGCATCTACGGAGCGAAGGAAATAGGCGACGTTTTGGGCCAAAACCCTTCTTCAGACTCGACCAGTGGTATGGATATTGACTTCTCTAACTTCAAGTAACCCTTGCTTTCCCTCTCTCTCTCTCTCTCTCTCTCTCCATCCCTTCCCAGCTCGCCGACCAGTCAGACTGTCCCCCTCATTAAATCATATCTCTGTATGCTTTGTTTAAGAAGGAACTGCAGATGCTGGAACAATCGAAGGTGGAGAAAAATGCTGGAGGAACTCAGCGGGTGAGGCAGCATCTATGGAGCGAAGGAAATAGGCAACGTTTTGGGTCGGATCTGATGAAGGGTCTCGACCTGAAACGTTGCCTATTTCCTTCGCTCCATAGATGCTGCCTCACCCGTTGAGTTTCCCCAGCATTTTTGTCTACCTTCGTATCCCTGTATGCTTTGTTTAAGAAAGAACTGCAGATGCTGGAACACTCGAAGGTAGACAAAAAATGCTGGAGAAACTCAGCGGGTGAGGCAGCATCTATGGAGCGAGGGAATCGGCCTGAAGAAGGTTCTCGACCCGAAACGTCACCTATTCCTTTGCTCCATAGATGCTGCCTCACCCGCTGAGTTCTTACACTTCCTTATCTCTGTGTCTCCCTCTCCCCTGACTCTCAGTCTGAAGAAGGGTCTCGACCCGAAACATCAGCCGTTCCTTCTCTCCAGGGATGCTGCCTGACCCCCTGTGTTACTCCAGCATTTGGTTCGGTTTGTGCGACGATCTGGGCATTGTCCGTGATTCCCTGCTTTGGGGCGAATTGAAGTGGTGAGAGGGAATGGTATGAGTGGAAACATTCATGGATGTTTTCAAGAGAGAGTTAGATTTAGCTCTTAGGGCTAACGGAATCAAGGGATATGGGGAGAAAGCAGGAACGGGGTACTGATTCTGGATGATTTCTTCATTAGAACAGGCCCTGGGGCCTATCATGACTGGGCTTATATTCATTGGAATTTAGAAGGATGAGAGGGTATCTTATAGAAACATATAAAATTCTTAAGGAATTGGACAGGTTAGATGCAGGAAAAATGTTCCTGATGTTGGGGGAGTCCAGAATTTAAGAATAAGGGGTCGGCCTCTTAGGACTGAGATGAGGAAATGTTGTTCCACCCAGAGAGTTGTGAACCTGTGGAATTCTCTGCCACAGAAGGCAGTGGAGGCCGATTCACTGGATGTTTTCACGAGAGTGTCAGATTTAGCTCTTTGGGCTAACGGAATCAAGGGTTCAATGACTTCAGAATTAAGGGACAGAAGTTTAGGGGCAACATGAGGGGGAACTTCTTTACTCAGAGAGTGGTAGCTGTGTGGAATGAGCTTCCAGTGGAAGTGGTGGAGGCAGGTTCGATATAGGTATATGGTTGGGAAAGGAATGGAGGGTTGTGGTCTGAGTGCAGGTAGATGGGACCAGGGCCGAGATGGCCTGTTTCCGTGCTGTAATTGTTATATGGTTATATGGTTATGGGGAGAAAGCAGGAACGGGGTACTGATTGTGGATGATCGGCCATGCTCATATTGAATGGCGGTGCAGGCTCGAAGGGCCGAATGGCCTACTCCTGCACCTATTTTCTATGTTTCTATGTTTACTCCTGCACCTATTTTCTATGTCTCTATGTCTCTATTAGCCGCTGTGTGGGTCTTGGAGTGGGTGGCTGGGTGACGTTGCCTTGTTTTGCTGCTCAGGCTGTTTTGGACACTTGTGCTCGGCATTCCTTTGGCTCTCGTGTAGTTGACCACGTGGTGTTTGTCTTAGTTCTCGAGCTTTGTGTGTGTGTTTTTGTGGAGGCTGGGGGTGGGGTGGGGGGGGGGGTTGGAGAAGATTACTTGGCACTGACCACTCTTGTTTATACACATTCCCGAATCCTGAGCTGTCGGACGCACGGGTTTTCACAACTTGTACACTCGGGAGAAGCCGGGGGCCGGTTGCAAAGATGCGGGGGGCTCTGCAATGGGGTGCAGCGGAAGTTTACCAGAAAGATGCAGGAAGAAACTGTGGATGCTGCTTTAAACCAAAGTCAGACACAAAATGCTGGAGCAACTCAGCGGGACAGGCAGCGTCTCTGGAGAGAAGGAATGGGACGAGACCGTTCCAGAGTCTGAAACATCGCCCATTCCTTCTCTCCAGAGAAATACTGCCCGTCCCGCTGAGTCACTCCGGCATTTTGTGTGTGCCAGAATGATGTCTGGATTAGCTCTAGAGAGAGTTGGATTGTTTTCTCTGGAAGGAACTGCAGATGCTGGTTTAAACCAAAGTTAGACACAAAATGCCAGAGTAACTCAGCGGGACAGGCAGCGTCTCTGGAGAGAAGGAACGAGTGACGTTTTGGGTCGAGACCCGTCTTCAGACTGAGGAAGGGTCTCCACCCAAAATGTCAACTATTCCTTTTCTCCGGAGATGCCGCCTGTCCCGCTGAGTTACTCCAGCATGTTGTGTCTAACTACAGAGAGAGGTTGGGCAGACTTGGATTGTTTTCCCGCCAAAGCTGACCCTCCCCCGCACTACGGCAGCCCGCGGACCCCGGCCAATGCTGACCCTCCCCCGCACACCGACCGCCCGCGGGCCCCGGCCAACGACCCTGCTGATCCGCACGTCAACTCACCCGGATTCCAGGCCCAGTTCCGGACCCAGAGCCCGCAAGAGGGTCGCAACCCTAAACGTCACCCACCCATCTATGTTCTCCAGAGAA
Source organism: Amblyraja radiata (assembly GCF_010909765.2). Taxonomy (NCBI): domain Eukaryota; kingdom Metazoa; phylum Chordata; class Chondrichthyes; order Rajiformes; family Rajidae; genus Amblyraja; species Amblyraja radiata. Next base: position 5,940,062 of record NC_046000.1, on the reverse strand, counting down.
CATGATCCGTATCAGTGGATATATCTGAAGAAGGGTCAGTCTGATTGCAGATATATCTGACAGATATTCAGTCTGAAGAAGGGTTTCAACCCAAAACATGGCCTATTCCTTCGCTCCATAGATGCTGCCTCACCCGCTGAGTTTCTCCAGCATTTTTATCTACCCCCAGTATAAGGTGTAGGAAGCAACTGCAGATGCTGGTTTAAATTGAAGATAGACACAGACTGCTGGAGTAACTCAGCGGGACAGGCAGCATCTCTGGAGGGGAGGAGTGGGTGACGTTTCTCCGATGGTAGGTTGGCTGTTATTACATGGATTCAATTACAGGATAGTAGATGTCTTGCTGTCATATGCAGGGCTTGATCAGGCCATTGATGAAGGATTGTGTAGATAGGTCATCTTATCTCAAAACATGATATTCACCAAAGATTCTGGATTGGATTGCTGCGATCAGTCTGAAGAAGGGTCTGGACTCGAATCGTCACCCATTCCCTATCTCCAGAGATGCTGCCTGTCCCGCTGAGTTACTCCAGCATTTTGTGTCTACCTCCAGTGTTATGTGCAGGCAAGAACTGCAGTTGCTGGTTCGCTCCAAAGACAGACACAAAATGCTGCAGTAACTCGGCGGGTCAGGCAGCATCTGTGGACGGCTTCAACCCTTTCATCTGTGGAGACCATCCGCTACTCTACATCGGTGAGACCAAGCGTAGGCTTGGCGATCGCTTCGCCCAACACCTCCGCTCGGTCCGCAATAACCAACCTGATCTCCCGGTGGCTCAGCACTTCAACTCCCCCTCCCATTCCCAATCCGACCTTTCTGTCCTGGGCCTCCTCCATGGCCAGAGTGAGGCCCACCGTAAATTGGAGGAGCAGCACTTCATATTTCGCTTGGGCAGTTTGCACCCCAGCGGTATGAACATTGACTTCTCCAATTTCAGGTAGTCCCTGCTTTCTCCCTGTTTCCCCTCCCCTTCCCAGCTCTCCCTCAGCCCACTGTCTCCGCCTCTTCCTTTCTTCTTCCCGCCCCCCCAACCCTCACATCAGTCTGAAGAAGGGTCTCGACCCGAAACGTCGCCTATTTCCTTTGCTCCATAGATGCTGCCTCACCCGCTGAGTTTCTCCAGCATTTTTGTCTAGCATCTGTGGAGATTGGCTTCAATGACCCTTCTTTAGACCGCCCCCTCCGTGTGAAGGGGCCGGAGCTCTCATCGAGATGGTTCCCTCCGCCCCCTCGGTCAGTCAGCATCGTCAGAGACCCGCACCACCCTGGCCACTCTCTCATTTCACCCCTGCCATCGGGAAGAAGGTACAGGAGCCTGAAAACTGTGACCTCCAGGATCAGGAGCAGATTCTTCCCTGCAGCCATCAGACTGTTAAACACAACAACCTCCAAATAAGCTCTGAACTACAACAGACTATTTTTATTATTATTGCACAATTATCTTTTGTTTTTTTGACACTGAACTTTTTTTTCTCCCTCGTTTGTGTTCACTGGAGTTTAGAAGGATGAGAGGGTGGATCTTATAGAAACATATAACATTATAAAAGGACTGGACAAGCTAGATGCAGGAAAATTTTTCCCAATGTTGGGCGAGTCCAGAACCAGGGGCCACACACAGTCTTAAAGCCCTGTCCCAGGGTACGAGTTCATTCCAAGAGCTCTCCCGAGTTTGCCCTGATTCGAACTCGGAGATTTACGGTAATGGCCACTCGTCGGTACTCGGGGCTCTCGTGGACATTTTTCAACATGTTGAAAAATCTTCACGAGTCTTCCCGTGCTTACCTGCCGTTAGCGAGTCTTCCCGAGTACCTGCCGTTAGCGCTAAGAGACGTCCCCGAGCTCTGACGTACCCGCTACGTTCATTCTCCGTGCTTACCAGAAGTTTGATTTTTTTTTAAACTCGGGAGAGCTCTTGGAATGAACTCGTACCGTGGGACAGGGCTATTAGAATAAAGGGGAGGCCATTTAAGACTGAGGTGAGAAAAACCTTTTTAACCCAGAGAGTTGTGAATTTGTGGAATTCTCTGCCACAGAGGGCAGTGGAGGCCAAGTCACTGGATGGATTTAAGAGAGAGTTAGATAGAGCTTCAGGGGCTAGTGGAATCAAGGGATATGGGCAGAAGGCAGGCACGGGTTATTGATTGGGGACGATAAGCCATGATCACAATGAATGGCGGTGCGGGCTCGAAGGGCCGAATGGCCTCCTCCTGCACCTATTTCCTATGTTTCTCTGTTTATCCCGCGGTCTAGGCATAAGTTATAACCATATAACCATATAACAATTACAGCACGGAAACAGGCCATCTCGGCCCTACAAGTCCGTGCCGAACAACTTTTTTCCCTTAGTCCCACCTGCCTGCACTCATACCATAACCCTCCATTCCCTTCTCATCCATATGCCTATCCAATTTATTTTTAAATGATACCAACGAACCTGCCGCCACCACTTCCACTGGAAGCTCATTCCACACCGCTACCACTCTCTGAGTAAAGAAGTTCCCCCTCATGTTACCCCTAAACTTCTGTCCCTTAATTCTGAAGTCATGTCCTCTTGTTTGAATCTTCCCTATTCTCAAAGGGAAAAGCTTGATCACATCAACTCTGTCTATCCCTCTCATCATTTTAAAGACCTCTATCAAGTCCCCCCTTAACCTTCTGCGCTCCAGAGAATAAAGACCTAACTTATGGGGCGACGGTGCCTTTGCGGTTGCAGCTCCTAGACTGTGGAACAGCATCCCTCTTCCCATCAGAACTGCCCCCTCCATTGACTCCTTTAAGTCGAGACTTAAAGCTCATCTCTACTCCCAAGCCTTTCTTGACGTCCTCTGAGCGAAGGCTATATGTATGTAGTGATGTATGTACTTAATCCATGAACCACTGTTGTATAACGTTAGTAACTCCACCAAGGTAAAGCACTTTGGCCAACGAAAGTTGTTTTTTAAATATGCTGTAGAAATAAATGTGGCTTGACGTGACTTCTCATATTGTTCACAGTGTACTATGTTTACATATTCTGTTGTGTCAGAATGTCATTGTCTTGACCCTTGACCCTTGGCGTTTTGCAGTCGCTGAATGAGTTGCTGGACTCGCTGGGGGCCCCGCTGGAGATCACAGACGGTTTCATTGGCAGCATCTTGGTGACCATCCCCTGGTCCGCCCTCATCACCGACAACTGCACCGTGGAGGTCACCGGCCTGCAGCTGACATGCCGACCCAAGTACTGCTTCGGTGAGTCTGCCGCCGGCCCGGCTCTGGGCAAAGTTGGGCCTGTGTTCCTGTCGTGAGTTCATCCCGCACCTCTGAAGGGCGGCAGCGATAGGCTGGAGTAACTCAGCGGGGTCAAGCAGCAGCATCTCTGGAGAGAAGGAAACGGTCTCTGGAGACGTTTGGGCTCGAGACCCTTGTTCGGACCAAGTTATTTGGATTTGCTCCTTATTTCCCCCTCAATTGTTGCTGCCTGACCTACTGAGTATTTCAAGCTTTTACGGATTTTATTTCATACTGGACTAAGTGGGACCCGTATGGTCCCAGCTTCACACGGGAGGGCCGGCCCCCCAACGCAATATTCCACCTCTCCACCAATTCCAATATTGCTGGCCAGTTAGCCTGCCAGTCTCTGGAGCGCTAGCATGGTGTTGTGGGCCAAAGGGACTGGTTTCCAGAAGGCTAGTTTGGACATTGTGGGCTGAATGGATTCTTGGGCTGGTAGCTCAGTCACTGAGACCACACACACACACACACACACAAGGTTTTTTTAAACACTCATAACTTTTTCATTTTTCATCGATGGGAAAAATCCTCGGGGCCTGCTCAGTGGAGGAGGACTGTGAGTCAGATAGCCAAAAATCATAGCGTCTTTGCTAAAATCAATATACACGCAGACAGGAAGTGGTCGAGATGAGAATTTTAATTATACAGATATCCGACACCTGACCCACTCTGCTCACCCCCGACCCCCCCCCCTCCCCACCCGTCTGCGCGCTCTATGACTCTATCTCTAACAGTTTAGTTTAGTTTAGAGATAAGCAGCGATTGCTGCCCATTAATACTTTCCCACACTAAGGACAATTTTTTACATTTGTACTGTCAATTAACCTACAAACCCGCACGTCTTTCGAGTGCGGGAGGAAACCGAAGTACTCGGGGGAAACCCACGCAGGTCACGGGGAGAAGGTACGAAGTCCGTACAGGCAGCGCCCGTAGTCGGGATCGAACCCGGGTCTCAACACTGTCGGCGCTGTAAGGCAGCAACTCTACCGCTGCGCCTCCGTGCCGCCCGAAAGGCCAGAACGGACGGGGATTCCCATACAGTGTACGGGGAACACTGGTCGGCGCGGGCCGAAGGGCCTGTGTCCACGGTGAATCTCTACCATGAACGAACGAGTGAATGAATAGACAGTATCGTCACGTGTGACAAGTCGGGGTGAGATTCTTTGCTTGCGTACCCACGGTATGCAAACGGTCGCCACATAAAGGGCGACAACAGAGTTACAGAGTATCCCGCACCAGGTCCACCGTTGTTCCCCCCTCCCCCCCTCATAGTGGTCCCCTCCCCCCCCCCCCTGCACGCCGGGACCTCTGTTGTCCATTGTTCGTCTTACCCCCTCCCTCACGAAGCCCCCCCCCCACGCCAAGTCCCCCCCCCCTTGTTCCTCCTCCCCATCCCTCACAGCTAAACGGAACATTACTCTGCGCTGGAGTGTGTGCCGCCCCTCCTTTTTAAATAAAAAAAAAAAATTAAGATAAAAAAATGTATTCAATTATTAAAAAATAATATTTACACTACAATAAAACAAGCCAGAACTCCCCCCACCATAATACAATACAGACATATATCCATAATAAACTACTAGAGAACTATGTTACAATCCTTATTGAGGATACATTCAACACCTGCCCCCTCCTGCAGTGTCTAACCCTCTCTCTCTCCCTCTCCCCCTCTCTCCCTCCCCCGCTCTCCCCCCCTCTCCCTCTCTCCCCCTCTCCCTCTCTCTCCCCCTCTCTCCCCCCCTCCCCCTCTCTCCCCCACTCTCCCCCTCTCCCCCTCCCTCTCCCCCCTCTCTCCCCCCTCTCTCCCCCTCTCTCTCTCCCTCTCTCTCCCCCTCTCTCACCACCTCTCTCCCCCTCTCTCTCCCCCTCTCTCTCCCCCTCTCTACCCCTCTCTCTCCTCCCCTCGCTCCCCCTCTCTCTCCACCCTCTCTCCCCCCCCACTCCTCTGCCTGACAGCCCCAGGGCCAGAGTCTCCCAGCTGGTCCTCCTGCATGACCACCAGCATGCAGCTCGCCAAGGAATGTCTGAAGGAGTCGGAGGAGCCCGAGGAGCCCACCCAGCCCCTGGAGGGTCTCGAGATGTTTGCTCAGACCATAGAGACAGGTACGTGTGGTCAGTTAAACCACCCGCTGGACGGCAGAGGTGTCGGGAGGAACTGGAGATTCTGGCTTCAACCGATGGTAGACACAAAGTGCTGGAGAAACTCAGCGGGTGCAGCAGCATCTATGGAGCGAAGGAAATAGGCAACGTTTCGGGCCGAAACCCTGAAGGGTTTCGGCCCGAAACGTTGCCTATTTCCTTCGCTCCATAGATGCTGCTGCACCCGCTGAGTTTCTCCAGCACTTTGTGTCTACCTTCGATTTTCCAGCATCTGCAGTTCCTTCTTAAACACAAAATGCTGGAGTAACTCAACGGGGCAGGCAGCATCTCTGGAGGGAAGGAATGTGTGACGTTTCGGGCCGAGACCCTTCTTCAGACTGAGGTCAGGGGAGAAGGAGATACATAAATAAGGACGTGGGAGATGGTAACACAGAGAAAAATTGTCTCCTAATTTGAGGAAGGACATCCTTGTGATTGAGGGTTCACGAGATTGATCCCTGGGATGGCGGGACTGTCATCTGAGGAAAGACTGGGCTTGTATTCACTGGAGTTTAGAAGAATGAGGGGGGATCGTATGGAAACATATAAAATTTTAAAAGGACTGGACAAGCTAGATGCAGGAAAAATGTCGGGCGAGCTCAGAACCAGGGGCCACAGTCTGAGAATAAAGGGGAGGCCATTTAAGACTGAGGTGAGAAAAAACTTTTTCACCCAGAGAGTTGTGAATCTGTGGAATTCCCTGCCACAGAGGGCAGTGGAGGCCAAATCACTGGATGGATTTAAGAGAGAGTTAGATAGAGCTCTAGGGGCTAGTGGAGTCAAGGGATATGGGGAGAAGGCAGGCACGGGTTATTGATTGGGGACGATCAGCCACGATCACAAGGAATGGCGGTGCAGGCTCGAAGGGCCGAATGGCCTCCTCCGGCACCTGTTTTCTGTGTTTCTATAAAATGTAGTCAGAGACAATAAGACTGGTGGGAGAACTGGGAAGGGGAAGGGGATGGAGAGAGAGAGAGAGAGAGGGAAAGCAAGGGCTACTTGAAGTTAGAGAGGTCAATGTACATACCGCTGGGGTGTAAGCTGCCCAAGTGATATATGAGAGGCAACTGAACCTTCCTAGAGAGCAGTGCTAAACTGCCATCTATTTCATTGGAGACCCTCGGGCTATCTTTGATCGGACTTTACTGGCTTTATCTTGCACTAAGACAGTGGAGTTTAAGAAGAAGATAGAAACATAGAAACATAGAAAATAGGTGCAGGAGTAGGCCATTCGGCCCTTCGAGCCTGCACCGCCATTCAATATGATCATGGCTGATCATCCAACTCAGTATCCTGTACCTGCCTTCTCTCCATACCCCCTGATCCCTTTAGCCACAAGGGCCACATCTAACTCCCTCTTAAATATAACCAATGAACTGGCCTCAACTACCTTCTGAGGCAGAGAATTCCAGAGATTCACCACTCTCTGTGTGAAAAATGTTTTTCTCGATTAAGTGCTGGAGTAAAGCCCCTGTCCCACTTACGTGTCCTTGGCACGCTAATTACTCGTGGTCACGTTGAGGCGCGACGGTCCCGCGCGACTTCATGCGTCCTCACAGCCGTCTGGAGCACGTGACGTCATTTGAAGATGGACACAAAATGCAGGAGTAACTCAGCGGGACCGGCAGCATCTCTGGAGAGAAGCAATGGGTGATGTTTTTCGGGTCGAGACCCTTCTTCAGTCTGAAAGAAGGGTCTTGACCCGAAACGTCACCCGTTCCTTCTCTCCAGAGACGCTGCCGGTCCGGTCTCGCTGAGTTATTTCAGAGTCGTTGTGGCGTTCTTCGGTGGTACCTGCTTCAGGTCAAAGTGGTCAAAGCCCCTCAGTCAATTTTGCCTTTGTCCCGACAGTGCTGAGGAGGATAAAGGTGACGTTCCTGGACACCATTGTACGAGTGGAGCACACTGCCGACGGCTCTGGTCCTGGCGTGGCCCTGGAGGTGCACATCAAGAGGTGAGTGGCGGCCATCTTCACGCGTGGTAACGCCGTGGCGTAGCGGGTAGAGTCACCGCCTCACAGCGCCGGAGACCCCGGGTTCCATCCCGACTACGGTTGTTGTCTGTACGGAGTTTGCACGTTCTCCCCGTGACCTGCGTGGGTTTCCCCCGAGATCTTCAGTTTCCCCCGAGATCTTCGGTTTCCTCCCACACTCCAAAGATCCGCAGGTTTGCAGGTTAATTGGCTTCGGTGTAAACTTAAAAATTGTCCCTAGTGTGTGTATGATAATGTTAATGTGCGGAGATCGCTGGTCGGCATGGACTCGATGGGCCGAAGGGCCTGTTTCCGCGCTGTATCTCTAAACTAAATTAAACTTATAATAGTCAATTAAGATTGGGCAGCTTACATCCCAGAGGGAGTACAGAGAAGGTTCACCAGACTGATTCCTGGGATGTCAGGACTTTCATATGAAGAAAGACTGGATAGACTCGGCTTGTACTCGCTAGAATTTAGAAGATTGAGGGGGGATCTTATAGAAACTTACAAAATTCTTAAGGGGTTGGACAGGCTAGATGCAGGAAGATTGTTCCCGATGTTGGGGAAGTCCAGAACAAGGGGTCACACAGTTTAAGGATAAGGGGGAAGTCTTTTAGGACCGAGATGAGAAAAACATTTTTCACACAGAGAGTGGTGAATCTGTGGAATTCTCTGCCACAGGAGGTAGTTGAGGCCAGTTCATTGGCTATATTTAAGAGGGAGTTAGATGTGGCTAAAGGGATCAGGGGGTATGGAGAGAAGGCAGGGATGGGATACTGAGTTGGATGATCAGCCATGATCATATTGAATGGCGGTGCAGGCTCGAAGGGCCAAATGGCCTACTCCTGCACCTATTTTCTATGTTTCTATGTCTTGATTTCTCTAACTTCAAGTAATCCTTGCATCCCCTCTCTCTCCGTCCCTCCCCCATCCAACTTGTATTAGTTTCAAGGTCATCTTGTTGAGTCTCATTGTCTGCAACTCATTTTCAACTAGCCCGCAGCTACCAATGGCTTTATTATCGTGACTTTTTTCCATATCTCTCATCCATTTGTACGACATCCCTCGACATATCACCGTCCATATCTCTGGTTTCCCTTTCCCCAGGCTCTCAGGGCCCGAACCCGAAACGTCACGCATTCCTTCTCTCCAGAGGTGCTGCCTGTCTCGCTGAGTTACTCCTGCATTTTATGTGGCTATCTCATAGAAACATTGAAAATAGGTGCAGGAGTAGGTCATTCTCGAGCCAGCACCGCCATTCAATGTGATCATGGCTGATCATCCAGAATCAGTATCCCATCCCTGCCTTCTCCCCATATCCCCTGACTCCGCTATTTTTAAGAGCCCTATCTAGCTCTCTTTTGAAAGCATCCAGAGAACCGGCCTCCACCGCCCTCTGAGGCAGAGAATTCCACAAACTCACCACTCCCTTGATTCTGTTAGTCCTACGAGCTAAATCTAACTCTCTCTTGAAAACATCCAGTGAATTGGCCTCCACTGCCTTCTGTGGCAGAGAATTCCACAGATTCACAACTCTTTGGGTGAAAACGTTTTTCCTCTTCTCAGCCCTAAAGGGCCTGTCCCACTTTCACCACCTCTGCCGAGTTTGCCCTTGACTCATACTCGCAGCCTGGTCGTCACGAGGTCGTAGGAAGGTCGCAGCAGGCCGTGATGCTAGTCGTAGGCAAAGATCCTATAGCAGAGCAAGATAGTCCACTCGACGAAAAACGCGTAGTACGGTCATGGGCAGATTCATGGGTAATTTTCAGCCCCATTTCCGTAACCGGCTTCCGTCTCCGCACCAAAGATCCCGTAGCGGAGCAAAGATACTAGTGCGGAGACGGAAGCCGGTTACGGAAACATCCTCGTAAAAATAAAAGTTATTTGGTAAAAATCTTCTCCTCATTTTCTGAAATATAATTTATTAACACAAACTGTCCCCCCGCAACGTTGATTACACTGCATACAAGTCGGGTCGGGTTACTAAAATGGATGAAAAAAATGCCCACGTTCAGCTCCGTTCCGTACTACACGTCAGCCCATTGCATTTAGAAGGAGTGGTCTATCTTGCTCCGCTATAGGATCTTTGGTCGTAGGTACTCGTGGCATCAAGTAGGCCCGGGGCGTTTTTTCTAACCTGATGAAAGATGTCCACGAGTAAAAAAGGTTGTGAATTAGATCGTGAAAGTGGGACAGGCCCTTCATTGTTAAATATTTCCTCCTTGTATGCAGGGCCGGATTTAGATGAAGAGAGGCCCTAAGCTATTTCACTTGTGAGGCCCCCCCCCCCCCTCCCAATCCCCCACCCCCACGACTAGAGGACCATGACTACCCGACAGTGACAGTGTGACACTTTTAGATCCTACTGTATGTTGTCATTAAACAGTTGGTTTTAAAATACATATTGGATTCACCGCGGAGCGGGCGATGCCTTACCTGGATCGCCGTTTGAAGCTCTGGAGTGTTGGGCCTGCGGCAGGGATGGGGGTTGGGGCTGGAGGAAGGCAGGTGAGTGGACTGAGGCCAAGACGATGTCTGGTGGAGGGGTGGTGGGTGGTCAGGGGGGTATGAGGACTGTAATGTGGGTGGGGGAAGAGCTGGGGTCACATGGTTTGAGGGGGAATGGGGAAGACCTAGTGGAACAGCCACTGAGATTACCAGGGTTAGGGGGGCCTAGCACCAGGACCCAGCGCAGTCAAACCCAGGGGAGTGGGAATCTGCAGCGTGGAAACTTCAGGCCCGGTGCTGAGTCCAGGCTGCAGGTAAGGCGACAGCTGCGGGCTGCTGGAGGGAGGGCGGTGGAGTGGCCAGGGTCAGCGGGCAAAGAGTAGGAGGTCCCGGTGGGCGGATGGTCGGTGAGGCAGTGAGGTGAGTAGGCCCCCCTAGATCTCGAGGCCCTAAGCTTAAGCTTGTCTATCTTATACGTATATCCAGCCCTGCTTGTATGTTCACCCCGTCTCCCCCGTGGTCTTTCTCCACCCCCCAGGCTGGATTACTGTGACGAGGCAGTGAAGGACTCGGTCGGCAGCTCGAGGAAGGAGCCCATCCCCATTGACATCCACCAACCGCCAGCCTTCGTGCACAAGGTGCTGCAACTCTCCGGGATGCTCCTACACTACGAGGATGTCCCAGAGCAGCGTATGGACCCCCCAGCCTCGTCCCCTGTACCACAGGTAAGGACCTTCATACCCCAGGAGTGAGTGGGCAGTCACGGTGGCGCAGAGGTAGAGTTGCTGCCTTGCAGCGCGTACAGCGCCAGAGACCCGGGTTCGAACCCGCCCACGAGCACTGTCAATAGAAACATAGAAACATAGACAATAGGTGCAGGAGTAGGCCATTCGGCCCTTCGAGCCTGCACCGCCATTCAATATGATCATGGCTGATCATCCAACTCAGTATCCTGTACCTGCCTTCTCTCCATCCCTTTAGCCACAAGGGCCACATCTAACTCCCTCTTAAATATAGCCAATAAACTGTGGCCTCAACTACCTTCTGTGGCAGAGAATTCCACAGTTTCACCACTCTCTGTGTAAAAAATGATTTTCTCATCTCGGTCCTAAAAGACTTCCCTCTTATCCTTAAACTGTGACCCCTTGTTCTGGACTTCCCCAACATCGGGAACAATCTTCCTGCATCTAGCCTGTCCAACCCCTTAAGAATTTTGTAAGTTTCTATAAGATCCCCCCTCAATCTTCTAAATTCTAGCGTGTACAAGCCGAGTCATGGCTGTTCATCCAACTCAATATCCTGTAATAGACAATAGACAATAGGTGCAGGAGTCGGCCATTTGGCCCTTCGAGCCAGCACCGCCATTCAATGTGATCATGGCTGATCATCCCCAATCAGTACCCCGTTCCTGCCTTCTCCCCATACTCTGCTATCTTTAAGAGCCCTATCTAGCTCTCTCTTGATAGCATCCACAGCACCCGCCTCCACCGCCCTCTGAAGCAGAGAATTCCACTGTCTGTTTGTCCGTTCTCCCCGTGACCTGCGTGGGATTTCCCCGAGATCTTCTGTTTCCTCCCACACACCAAAGACCCACAGGTTTGCACGTTAATTGGCTTGGTGTGAATCATAAAATGTCCCTTGTGTGTGTGTGTGTAGGATAGTGTTAGCGTGCGGGGATCGCTGGTCGGCGCGGACTCGGTGGGCCGAAGGGCCTGTTTCCGCGCTGCATCAGAGTGAGACCCAGCGCAAATTGGAGGAACAGCACCTCATATTTCGCTTGGGCAGCTCACACCCCAGCGGTATGAACATTGACTTCTCCAACTTATAGCCCTTGCTTTCCCTCTCTCTCCATCCCTCCCCTTCCCAGTTCTCCCACCAGTCTGACTGTCTCCGACTACATTTTATCTCTGTTTGCTTTGTTGTCACCTTCTCCCAGCTAACAACGATCTATTCTACATTTTTCTTAATACGGTCATAAAGAATAGGAGTATAATTAGGCCATTCGGCCCATCAAGTCCATTCCGTCATTCAATCATGGCTGATCTATCTCTCCCTCCTAACCCCATTCTCCTGCCTTCTCCCCATAACCCCTGACACCCGCACTAATCAAGAATCTGGCTATCTCTGCCTTAAAAATATCCATTGATGGCCTACACAGCCCTCTGCGGCAAATAATTCCACAGATTCACCGCCCTCTGACTATAGAAATTTCTCCTCATCTCCGTCCTAAAAGAACGCCCTTTAATTCTGATCTCCATCCCCTTTGTCCTGTTTTCACACCTTACACTTCCTTATCTCTGTATCTCCCGCTCCCTCTGACTCTCAGTCTGAAGATAGACACAAAATGCTGGAGTAACTCAGCAGGATGGGCGGCAGCATCTCCGGAGAGAAGGAACGGGTGACGTTTCCAGTCGAGAAATCTGAAGAAGGGTCTCGACCCGAAACGTTCTCTCTCCGGAGATGTTGCCGTCCGTCCCGCTGAGTTGCCCCGGCGTTGTTTGTGTCGGCGTCCTCCGCGCAAAAGAGAAATAACGGCGACGAGGGAAACTGAAGCGACGATCTCTCTCTCCGCAGCAGACGGAGGAGAACGCCAGCGAGGAATCGGACCGTGCCCCCGGAGCGAGCAGCGGGACTGCGAAGGGCCGAGCGGCCACGGTGCCTCCGCATCTGGTGCAGATCGGCAGCTGCACCGGCTGCCTGGAGATGACGGTGAAACTCAAGCAGAACGATGCGCTACCTGGACCCAAGGTAAGAAATGCTATCAGAACATACTACAAACTTTACCACAATTTCTTGATTACAGTCTAATAACTGAGAAAAAATTAATACTGACATTTTGGGGAAAAAACAGCGATTAAAATGTGGATTAAGTAAGTAAGTAAGTTTATTGGCCAAGTATTCACATACAAGGAATTTGCCTTGGTGCTCCGCCCACAAGTAACAACATGACATACAGTGACAGTTATGAATGACTCAGAAAACACTAAACATTAATAATAATAAAACATTAATGATAAAACACCATTGATCAAGCATGTGAACCAACAAAATACCACAGCAAGGGGAGGCTACAGATTTTTGGCTGTTGAGTAGAGCTACTACTCGTGGATAAAAACGGTTTTTATGTCTGGCTGTGGCAGCTTTGACAGTCCGGAGTCGCCTTCCAGAGGGAAGTGATTCAAAGAGTTTGTGGCCAGGGTGAGAGGGGTCAGAGATGATCTTGCCCGCTCGCTTCCTGGCCCTTGCAGTGTACAGTTCATCAATGGAGGGAAGGTTGCAGCCAATAATCTTCTCTGCTGACCGGACGATTCGCTGCAGCCTCCAGGTGTCGTGCTTGGTGGCCGAGCCAAATCAGACCATGATGGAGATGGTGAGAACGGAAGGTTTATTACGGAAATGACTGAGGCCTTGCACTTGGAAAAAATAAGATTTGTCTTAATTGACAAACCAGAATATTTTTGTTAGAATATGGTCTCCATTTATTGAATTTTTGAAAAAGTAAATTGGTTTAACACAAAATTAAACCTGAGTTTGGGATAGGATGAATAGTTATGCCCCTGTCATAGAAACATAGAAAATAGGTGCAGGAGTAGGCCATTCGGCCCTTCGAGCCTGCACCACCATTCAATATGATCATGGCTGATCATCCAACTCAGTATCCCATACCTGCCTTCTCTCCATACCCCCTGATCCCTTTAGCCACAAGGGCCACATCTAACTCCCTCTTAAATATAGCCAATGAACTGACCTCAACTACCTTCTGTGGCAGAGAATTCCACAGATTCACCACTCTCTGTGTGAAAAATGTTTTCCTCATCTCGGTCCTAAAAGATTTCCCCCTTATCCTTAAACTGTGACCCCTTGTTCTGGACTTTCCCAACATCGGGAACAATCTTCCTGCATCTAGCCTGTCCAACCCCTTAAGAATTTTGTAAGTTTCTATAAGATCCCCCCTCAATCTTCTAAATTCTAGCGAGTACAAGCCGAGTCTATCCATTCTTTCTTCATATGAAAGTCCTGACATCCCAGGAATCAGTCTGGTGAACCTTCTCTGTGCTCCCTCTATGGCAAGAATGTCCTTCCTCAGATTAGGAGACCAAAACTGTACATGTTAGAACTAAAATGAAACTAGCTGGCCAAATATCCGTGGCAGATCGAAGGTAGACAAAAAATGCTGGAGAAACTCAGCGGGTGCAGCATCATCTATGGAGCGAAGGAAATAGGCAACGTTTCGGGCCGAAGATCAGATTCAATCTTTATTGCTATTGTGCAGTGTACAGTACAGAGACAACGAAATGCAGTTAGCATCTCCCTAGAAGAGCGAACATAGAATATGAGCAATAAATATATATACGTACATACAGTCGTAGTAGTGCAATTTTTTGGGGGGAAGGAGTGTCCGGGGGGGGGTGACTGGCAATCACCAAGGTGCAGAGTTAAGCAGTGTAACAGCCGCCGGGAAGAAGCTGTTCCTGGACCTGCTGGTCTGGCAACGGAGAGACCTGTAGCGCCTCCCGGATGGTAGAAGGGTAAACAGTCCATGGTTGGGGTGAGAGCAGTCCTTGACGATGTTGAGCGCCCTTCGCAGACATCGCTTGCTCTGGACAGACTCAATGGAGGGGAGTGAGGAACCAGTGATGCGTTGGGCAGTGAAACGTTGCCTATTTCCTTCGCTCCTGCACCCGCTGAGTTTCTCCAGCATTTTTGTCTACCTTCGATTTTCCAGCATCTGCAGTTCCTTCTTAAACACATATCAGTGGCAGATACACAAAATTGCTGGGGAAACTCAGCGGGTGCAGCAGCATCTATGGAGCGAAGGAAATAGGCGACGTTTCGGGCCGAAACCCTTCTTCAGACATTATCAGTGCGATATCAGTGGCAGATCCCTGTTTCTCTTTGGAACAAGAAAGAAGGATGGGTTTTTGAAAAAGCATCAGCGTTACACTATTTGAGTATTGTCTTTAAATAACGACATTGTTATAACACATTTCACTTTTGTTCCATCCTAAACTGAAGGGCCTGCTCCCGTGTGTTTGAAGTTGTTTCCTTAATGGTTCATCCAATGTTGTACTGCATTTGAACAAGGGAAAGCATTTGAATGGAAGTAGTTAGTGTGAACATCTCTTTCCTTGCTATTCTGTTTTTGAAGAGGGAAAAAAAAAGGGAAAAAAAGCTACACTTATCGCTTTACCTCCCCCCTTGACTCCATCCAAGGGCCCAAGCAGTCTTTCCAGGTGTGGCAGAGGCTCACCTGCACCTCCTTCAACCTCATCTATTGCATCCGCTGCTCTAGGTGTCAGCTGCTCCACATCGGTGAGACCAAGCGTAGGCTTGGCAATCGTTTCGCCCAACACCTCCGCTCGGTCCGCAATAACCAACCTGATCTCCCGGTGGCTCAGCACTTCAACTCCCCATCCCATTCCCAATCCGACCTTTCTGTCCTGGGCCTCCTCCATGGCCAGAGTGAGGACCACCGTAAATTAGAGGAGCAGCACCTCACATTTTGCTTGGGTAGTTTACACCCCAGCGGTATGAACATTGACTTCTCTAATTTCAGTCCTTGCTTTCTCCTCCCCTTCTACACACACTGGTGACAAGGGGTCACACAGTTTAAGGATAAGGGGGAAATCTTTTAGGACCGAGATGAGAAAAACATTTTTCACACAGAGAGTGGTGAATCTCTGGAATTCTCTGCCACAGAAGGTAGTTGAGGCCACAGTCCATTGGCTATATTTAAGAGGGAGTTAGATGTGGCCCTTGTGGCTAAAGGGATCATGGGGTATGGAGAGAAGGCAGGTACAGGATACTGAGTTGGATGATCAGCCATGATCATATTGAATGGTGGTGCAGGCTCGAAGGGCCAAATGGCCTATTTCTGCACTTATTGTCTATGTTTCTATGTTTCTATCCTGTACCTGCCTTCTCTCCATACCCCCTGATCCCTTTAGCCACAAGGGCCACATTTAACTCCGTATTAGTTTCAAGGTCATCTTGTTGAGTATCATTGTCTGCAACTCGTTTTTAACTAGCCCGCAGCTAACAATGTCAGCTCTCCCTCAGCCCACTGTCTCCTCCTCTTCCTTTCTTCTTCCGGCCCCTTGACTTGCTGGCCTTTGCTCGACATGTTCTGACTGTTGTCGCTTCCTCCTTGCAGTTGGAAGTAGACGGGAAGATGGGATCGCTGCACTTGTTCCTCAGCCCTCACCACATCTCCAACCTGGTCGATTTTCTCAGCACCATCAATCTCTCGGGTAAGTGGCTCCGTTTCCCCCGTGCAGATGCTCCCCGCATTACGACGCTTCGACTTGCGATATGTCGTCTTTACGACGGGCAAACGCTGGGCGGAGGCAGCGAGGCGCACGTCACTGACCGCCACGTGGTCGCGGTGCACTAAATGCGTTGTCGACTTGCGATATTTTCGGTTTATCGGAACGTAATCCCATCGTCGGTCGAGGAGCAGCTGGATCCACGTTTCAAAAAGAACGTCAATGCTGCATGGAAATCTCTGCGTAAAGCCCCTGTCCCACATTCCCGAGTTACTCACGAATTCTCCCGAGTTTTCCCCTCGGAGAATGTCCGTAGCGGAGTCCGTAGATATATCGTAGCGGCTCGTAATGCCAGTCGTAGGTACCCGGGGCATCAGGTAAGTCGGGACGTTTTGTCAGCATGTTGAGAAATGTCCACGAGTAAAAACGGTGGCGCAGCGGTACACCTGCTGCCTCACAGAGCCGGAGACCCCGGGTTCGATCCCGACGACGGGTGCTGCCTGTACGGAGTTCGCATGTTCGCCCCGTGACCTCTTGGTGCTCCAGGTTCCTCCCACATTCCAAGGACGTCCACGTTTGTGGGTGAGTTTGTAGTCTCTGACAAAGAGTCTCGATCCAACCACGTCACCTGTTCCTTCTCTCCAGAGATGCTGCCCGTCCCGCTGAGTTACTCCAGAGTTTTGTGTCTATCTTCGGTGTAAACCGGCATCCGTCGGTACTTCCCACGGGTTTGTAGGTTAAATGGCTTTGATAAAATTGTAAATTGTCCCTAATGTGTGGAGGATAGTGCTAGTGCATAGGGTGATCGCTGGCCGGTGCGGACTCGATGGGCCGAAGGGCCTGTTTCCACTCTGTATCTCAAAAGACTAAAATGAAGACCATTGAGCACCCTTCAATGTTGATCGTCAATCTCCCCGCACTCTGATCAACTCCCTCCCCCCATCCTCCAGATTCCAGCACGCACAGGCACGCTGGGGGCCATTTTAACTCGCCCATCCCATACATGCCTTTAGACTTTAGAGATACAGCGCACTAACAGGCCCTTCGTCCCATCGAGACCGCCCCGACCAGCGATCCCCGCAGGCTAGCACAAACCCACACACACTGGGGACAAGTTAACATTCTTACCAAGCTAATTAACCTACAAACCCACACGTGTGGGAGGAAACCGGAGCACCCGGAGAAAAGTCACAGGGAGAACATACAAACTCCGTACAGACAGCACCCGCGGTCGGGATCGAACCCGTGAGGTGGCAACTCTACCGCTGCGCCACACTCTGCTACTCTGTGCCACCCGCTGGTGCCACTGTGCCTCTCACCGCACGTCTGTGTTGCCCTCCTGCGCCATTGTGCTGCCTTCTGCCCCTCTGTACCACCCTCTGTCCCTCTGTGCCGCCCTCCAGAGCCATCGCGCCTCTCACTGCCCCTCTGCCACCCTCTGCCCCTGTGCCACCCTCTGCTCCAAGCCACCCTGCCCGCCTGTGCCACCCTCTGCCCCTCTGTGCCACCCTCTGCTCCTCTGTGCCACCCTCTGCTCCAAGCCCCTCTGCCCATCTGTGCCACCCTCTGCCCCTCTGTGCCACCCTCTGCTCCTCTGTGCCACCCTCTGCTCCAATCCACCCTCTGCCCCTCTGTGCCACCCTCTGCCCCACTGTGCCACCCTCTGCCCCTCTGTGCCACCCTCTGCTCCTCTGTGCCACCCTCTGCTCCAAGCCACCCTGCCTGTCTGTGCCACCCTCTGCCCCTCTGTCCCGCCCTCCAGAGCCATCGTGCCTCTCACTGCCTCTCTGTGTCACCCTCTGCTCCAAACCACCCTGCTCCTCTTTCCCACCCTCCCGCCCCACCGCGCCACCCTCAAGCTCTCGGTCCGGGAGAACTCTCAGCGGTTGTGTACGGATGGCATTGCCGCCACTCACTGTGTCTCCCCCCCCCTCTCTTGTGGCAGAGGTGAGCGGGCTGAGGGAGAAGCTGAGCAAGAGCCGGCCCCTCGACCCCGAGGACTTCAAGCTGATCGAGCAGGACCTCAACAAGCAGCTGCACTCGGGCCGCAGCCTGGCGCGGGCCAAGGCCGAGGAGCTGGACTCACTCGTGGGCCCCGAGACGGCAGGTAAGGGGCGTCTGGGGACCACGACCGGGTTGTGGGTCGGTCGGCAAAAGCACCGGGGCAGCGGGGGGGGGAGGGGGGTGGGGGGTTGCCAGGTTTTCCCGACCTATCCCGCCAAATCCGATCGCTGATTCCATGGCACCTTACTGCCGGATGTACGGAGGTTACAGTGACATCTATTTCCATTTACACCTCAGTCACTGTACATAAGCACGGATTCATAGGAACAGAGTTCAGCCATTCGGCCCATCAAGTCTACTCCGCCATTCAATCGTGGCTGATCTATCTCTCCCTCCTAACCCCATTCTCCTGCCTTCTCCCCATAACCCCTGACACCCGCACTAATCAAGAATCTATCTATCTCCGTCGTATATATATCCACTAACTTGTGGCCTCCACAACCTTCTGAGGCAATTAATTCCACAGATTCACCACCCTTTGACTAAAGAAATTCCTCTCCCTCTCCTTTAACGTCCTTTAATTCTGAGGCTGTGTCCTCTAGTCCTAGACTCTCCCACTAGTGCAAACATCCTCTCCACATCCACTCTATCCAGGCCTTTCACTATTCGTTACGTTTCTTTGAGGACCTTGTAAACCTACGCTGCACTCCCTCAAGCAAGAATGTCCTTCCTCAAATTAGGGGTCGTTTAGTTTATTGTCCCGTGTACCGAGGTACAGTGAAAAGCTTTTTTGTTGCGTGCTATCCAGTCAGCGGAAAGACAATACATGATTACAATCGAGCCGCCCACAGTGTACAGATACAGGATAAATGGAATAACGGCTGGTGTAAGCTATAACTTGGAAGTCCAATAGATGAGTTTGGTTTATTGTCACATGTACTGAGGTACAGTGCAAACGCGTTTTTGTTGCGTGCCATCCAGTCAGCGGAGAGACCAGCTCTCTGGCGCTGTGAGGCGGCAAGGGTCTTCCCCTCATGGTCCACTCTGTTCCTCTCCCCAGCCCCCTCCGACATGTTCTTCTCCATGGCCCCCATGACCAGCAGTGTCACCTCCGTGCAGTCGGGCAGCGAGCTCTCCGATGTGGATCTGGACGGCTCCATGTGCAGCGATCGCAGCGCCTCCCCGCTACAGCCCCCCTCAATGGGCACAGGGGTGAGTAGACCGCGGATGGGGGGGGGAGAGAGGGGGGGAGGGAGCGGAGGGGTCAGAAGGAGAGGGAGGAGGGGGGAGTGGGGGAGTGGTGAGAGGGAGAGGGGGGAGAGGTGAGAGGGGTGAGGGTCAGATGGGTGAGAGGGAGAGGGGGGGAGCGGGAGAGGAGGGAGGGGGAGAGAAAGGGGGGAGGGGTGAGATGGAGAGGGGGAGGGGCGAGGGGGGGGGCGGGAGAAGGGGGGAGCGGGGGAGGGGTGAGATGGAGAGGGGGGGAGTGGGAGGGGTGAAATGGAGAGGGGGGAGCGGGGGAGGGGTGAGGGGGAGCGAGGGAGAGGGAGGGGGGGAGCGTAGAAATCTTATCAGGATGAGTCACAGCACGTGTAGGAAAGAACCGGCAGATGCTGGTTTAAATATAGAAACATATGCAATTCTTAAAGGATTGGACAGGCTAGATGCAGGAAAAATGTTCCTCGTGTTGGGGGGGAGTCCAGAACCAGGGGTCACACACAGTTTAAGAATAAGGGGACGGACATTTAGGACTGAGATGAGGAAAACCTTTTTCACCCAGAGAGTTGTGAATCTGTGAATTCTCTGCCACAGAAGGCAGTGGAGGCCGATTCACTGGATGTTTTCAAGAGAGAGTTAGATTTAGCTCTTAGGGCTAACGGAATCAAGGGATATGGGGAGAAAGCAGGAACAGGATACTGATTGTGGATGATCAGCCATGATCATATGGAATGGCGGTGCTGGCTCGAAGGGCCGAATGGCCTACTCCTCCACCTATTTTTCTATGTTTCTATGTATCTAAATCGAAGATAGACACGAAATGCTGGAGTAACTCAGCGGGACAGGCAGCATCTCTGGAGAGAAGGAATGGGTGATGTTTCGGGTTGACCACAGTCTGAGACGCTGCCTGTCCCGCTGAGTTACTCCAGCATTTTGTGTCTATTTGTGTCGCTGCACGGTTTGGGAACAGCTCCGTCCAAGGACGCAAGGAATTACAGCAAATTGTGAACAGTTGCAGCCCAGACCATCACACACACAAACCAACCTCCCTTCCATCGACTCCATCTACACCTCACGCTGCCTCGGCAAGGCCAGCAGCATCATCAAGGACCAGTCTCACCCCGGTCACTCCCTCTTCTCCCCTCTCCCATCGGGCAAGAGGTACAGAAGTGTGAAAACGCACACACACACCTCCAGATTCAGGGACAGTTTCTTCCCGGCTGTTATCAGGCGACTGAATCATCCTACCACAACCAGAGAGCAGTGCTGAACTACTATCTACCTCATTGGTGACCCTCGGACTATCCTTGATCGGACTTTGCTGGCTTTACCTTGCACTAAACGCTATTCCCTTACCATGTATCTGTACACTGTAAATGGCTCGATTGTAATCATGTATTGTCCTTCTGCTGACTGGTTAGCACGCAACAAAAGCTTTTCACTGTACCTCGGTACATGTGACGGTAAACTACACTGAACTGAGTGAGGGGGGGCAGGGGGAACCTCTGAGATTCTCTCTCCCCCCTTTCCTGCTCCTCACTACCCGTTGGTTTGTTGTGGTCCGGGCGGCACGGTGGTGCAGCGGGTAGAGCTGCTGCCTCACGGCGCCAGGGACCCGGGTTCCATCCCGACTACGGTTGCTGTCAGTACAGAGTTTGCACGTTGTCCCCGTGACCTGCGTGGGTTTTCTCCTAGATCTTCGGTTTCCTCCCACACTCCAAAGATGTACAGGTTTGAAGGTGAATTGGCTTGGTATAAGTGTAAATTGTCCTTAGTGTGTGTAGGATAGTGTTAGTGTGCGGGGATCGCTGGTCGGGACGGACTCGGTGGGCCGAAGGGCCTGTTTCTGCGCTGTATCTCTAAACTACACTACACCTCTGTAAGATCACCCCTCATCCTCCTGCGCTCCAAGGAATAGAGTCCCAGCCTGCTCAACCTCCCCCTATAGCTCACACCCTCGAGTCCTGGCAACAGTGTCAGTGTTGGCCAGACACAAGGAGGAGGTTATGACACTGGGGCAACGCTGTGGCGGGAAGGTCTCTAGAGAGAGAGGTTGGTCGTGTGCAGTTCCCAGGGCCGTCACTCTAACGGGCTTCTCTTCTCACAGCTTGCGATGGGCTCCCCCCGCCAGCACGGCAGCTCCTTCTTCCCCTCCACCCTCCCCAACCTGCAGGGCATCAACAGGCAGCAAGGTGAGTGCGTGCGGCTGAGGGGGGTGGGGGGGAGAGGGAGCGGTAGGGAGAAGGGGTGTCCATCGCTATAACCGCCGCCCCGTTCCCTCAGGGCTAGGAGACGTGGGGAGAGGGGAGGAGAGGGGGGAGGGAGAGGGGAGCAGTGGGGGGGGGGGGGGGGCGCCCATCACTTAACCCGCAGACCTGTTCCCTCAGGGTTGGGAGAGGGGAGGGGGAGGGGGATGGAAGGTGGGACGGATTGGAAGGGGAGGGGAGAGGAGTTGAGATGTAAAGGGTGGGTGGGGAGGGGAGGTGGGAATGTGGGGGGAGGGAGGTGAGGAGGGGGTGAGTAGGTGGGGAGGGGGGAGGTGAGATGGTGGGAGTAGGGGATGGAAGGGGAACGAGTCCCTACCGCTAAACCTGCCCCCCCCCCCCCCCACTCTCCCCTCTGTTCCCTCTCACCCTAGGCAGGGCGCAGCAGCCCCCGCCCATGGAGGGGGTGAAGATGGACGTGCTGCTGAAGCTGAGCCTGGGGGGCCTGACCGCCACCGTGCTGCACCTGGAGCCGCTGCCGGGGGGCCCCACGGCGGAGCCTGCACCCAGCGGGGCCAACCTCCACACTGGGGCCAACCTCCATGCTGGGGCCCCCCTCCACGCCACAGCCCGGCACTACTACACGGAGCTGGCCTACTTCAAGGACAGCATCTTCACCGACAGAGACTTCAGCCACTTGAGGGCCCACTTCGAGAAGGCCTGTCCACAGAGTAACCTGAGGTACATGAGTCAACACACTGTCTCACGGCTCAGAGTCCAAACCTTCACAAGTTCTAGGAAGCAGGGACTGCAAATACTGGTTTACACCGAAGATAGACCCAAAAGTTGCGGAGTAACTCAGCGGGACAGGCAGCGCCCGTGGGGAGAAGGAATGGGCGGCGTTTTGGGTCGAGTCCTAGACGATATAGATATTTCACAGATCACCACCCTCTAACAAGATAAATTCCTCCTCATTCCTTCCTAAAGGTACATACATCCTGTTATTCTTGAGGCTGTGACCTCTGGTCCTAGACTCTCCCACTAGTGGAAACATCCTCTCCACATCCACTCTATCCAGGCCTTTCACTATTCTGTTCAAGAAGGAACTGCAGATGCTGGAAAATCAAAGGCTCCCTTCTCCCCGCTACCCCCTATCAGTCTGAAGAAGGGTTAGAAACATAGAAACATAGAAATTAGGTGCAGGTGTAGGCCATTCGGCCCTTCGAGCCTGCACCGCCATTCAATATGATCATGGCTGATCATCCAACTCAGTATCCCGTACCTGCCTTCTCTCCATACCCTCTGATCCCCTTAGCCACAAGGGCCACATCTAACTCCCTCTTAAATATAGCCAATGAACTGGCCTCGACTACCCTCTGTGGCAGGGAGTTCCAGAGATTCACCACTCTCTGTGTGAAAAAAGTTCTTCTCATCTCGATTTTAAAGGATTTCCCCCTTATCCTTAAGCTGTGGCCCCTTGTCCTGGACTTCCCCAACATCGGGAACAATCTTCCTGCATCTAGCCTGTCCAACCCCTTAAGAATTTTGTAAGTTTCTATAAGATCCCCTCTCAATCTCCTAAATTCTAGAGAGTATAAACCAAGTCTATCCAGTCTTTCTTCATAAGACAGTCCTGACATCCCAGGAATCAGTCTGGTGAACCTTCTCTGCACTCCCTCTATGGCAATAATGTCCTTCCTCAGATTTGGAGACCAAAACTGTACGCAATACTCCAGGTGTGGTCTCACCAAGACCCTGTACAACTGCAGTAGAACCTCCCTGCTCCTATACTCAAATCCTTTTGCTATGAAAGCTAACATACCATTCGCTTTCTTCACTGCCTGCTGCACCTGCATGCCCACTTTCAATGACTGGTGTACCATGACACCCAGGTCTCGCTGCATCTCCCCTTTTCCTAGTCGGCCACCATTTAGATAATAGGCCCGAAACGTTGCCTATTTCCTTCGCTCCATAGATGCTGCTGCACCCGCTGAGTTTCTCCAGCTTTTTTGTGTACTTTCACTATTCTGTATGTTTCAATGAGGTCCCCATCCTCTCATCCTTCTAAACTCCAGCGAGTACAGGCCCAGTGCCGACAAATGCTCATCATAGGTTAACCCACTCATTCCTGGGATCATTCTCAGAATTTCTTCTGCACCCTCTCCAGAGCCAGCATATCCTCCCTCAGTCGGGTTGCCAACTGTCCCGTATTAGCCGGGACATCCCGTATATTTTAATTTAAAAAAAGGTTAAAAAAAACCCAGAATGAACAAATTTACTCCCTGGGTAGGTGAAATGTACCCCCTGGGTAGGCGAAATATACCCCCTGGGTAGGCGAAATGTACCCCCTGGGTAGGTGAAATGTACCCCCTGGGTAGGTGAAATGTACCCCCTGGGTAGGTGAAATGTACCCCCTGGGTAGGTGAAATGTACCCCCTGGGTACATTTCGTGGAAGAAGGACAAGCTGCAGGTTTCATTTCAAATCCTAAAGGACTGCTGGCGTCATTACCAGAACACTGTTAAAGAGGCCAAAAGAGAATACCTGTCAAACATTATTGTGTCTAAGCGTCACGACCCACGTGTGTTATTTAAAACCATTGACTCTGTTCTTAATGCCCCCACGGCCTGTCTGTTTGGAAGCATCCTCTGAAATGTGCAATGACTTCCTGCACTTTTTCATTAATAAGGTTGTTACCATAAGGGCTCTCATTTCAGCTCCTGCCTCTGACCCCTCTGTTTCTGTCCCATGCTTGGTGGTATTTGATAAGTTTGTGCCTGTGACATTGTCGCTTTTAGAGGATGTGGTTAGCCATATTAAGCCATCGGGTTCCCCTTGTGATGCTGTCCCTCCTCATCTTTTTAAAGAGGTTTTCCCCAGTATAGGGCAGTCGGTTCTTGCCATTATCAACAGCAGCTTGTGTTCTGGAGTTGTCCCCGTAAGTTTTAAACATGCAGTAGTGCAACCCCTGCTTAAGAAACCTGGCCTGGATCAAACTGTTCTGGCCAATTTTAGACCCATCTCCAAGTTGCCTTTTATTTCTAAAATCTTGGAGAAAGTTGTTTATGCTCAGCTAAAACTCTTCTTGGACGAGCATAATATTCGGGAGGTTTTCCAGTCTGGGTTTAAAACTATGCATAGCACAGAGTCAGCTTTGCTAAGGGTCTTTAATGACATTCTCCTAGATAATGATTCTGGTGATTATGTGGTTCTTGTCCTGCTGGACCTATCTGCCGCCTTTGATACAGTGGACCATGGTATCTTAGTATCTCGGTTACAGCACCTAGTGGGCATTTGTGGCAGTGCCCTGGAATGGTTCAGGTCTTATCTGGCAGACAGAACTATGTGTGTAAGCCTTGCTGGTTTTGAATCCTCCTCCGCTCCTCTGTCATATGGGGTTCCACAGGGCTCAATTTTAGGGCCCCTGCTTTTCTCACTGTACTTACTTCCTCTGGGTTCCATTCTTCGAAAGCATGGCATCTCTTTTCATTGTTATGCTGATGATAGTCAGATATATGTGCCGCTGAGGAAGGAAGATGCTTTCTCAGTCAAACCACTTCTGTTATGTCTTGATGACATTAAATCCTGGATGGCCCTAAACTTTCTAGGATTTAATGAAAAGAAGACAGAGGTGATAGTGTTTGGTCCCAATGGCTCCCGTGAACCTCCCCCTGTTGACTTGGGTCCCTTGGCACTGTATGTGAAGCCAACAGTTTTAAACTTGGGTTTTAAGATGGACAGTGATTTTAAATTAGATCGTCAAATAGGCGCGGTAGTTAAGTCCAGCTTCTTTCATTTAAGGCAGCTGGCAAAGGTGAAGCCCATTCTTGAGCGGCAGCATTTTGAAACAGTAATCCATGCCTTCATCACGTCTAGGCTGGATTACTGTAACGCACTCTATTTTGGAGTTACACGATCTTCCCTTGCACGTCTCCAGTTGGTTCAGAATGCTGCTGCTCGCCCTTTAACTGGAACACGTAAGAGGGAGCACACAACGCCTATTCTGGCCTCCCTCCACGGGCTGCCGGTGTACTTTAGAGTCCATTTTAAGATTATTTTATTTGTTTTTAAATCTTTAAATGGCCTCGCCCCGCCTTACCTCTCTGAGCTGCTTCATCCCTACGTTCCTGCTCGGTGCCTCAGGTCAGCTGATCAGCTGCTCCTGGAGGTACCGAGGTCTAAGCGGAAGCTCAGAGGGGATAGAGCCTTCTCTGTTGCTGCTCCGGCACTCTGGAACACTCTGCCGTTGCACATCAGACAGGCCCCCTCACTGTCCATCTTCAAAACCAATCTTAAAACCCTTTTCTATTCCTTGGCTTTTGACCCTGCATGAGACTTTGCTCCTGTTTTAGTGTTTTTAATGTTTTTGATTGTTTTTACTCTCTTTTTTAATGTGTTTATTGTCTTGTAATAATGTTTTGTTCATGATTAGTCATGCACAGCACTTTGTTGCAACAGTGGTTGTTTTTAAAGTGCTCTATAAATAAAGTTATTATTATTATTAAATTTGCCCCAGGTTGGGAACTCTTGGTTTTGAGATGCAGAGCGAAAACAGTCCCTTCGGCCCACCGTGTCCGCGCAGGTGGGCCAGTATATTTGATCTAGTTTAGTTTAGTTTAGAGATAGAGCTCGGAAACAGGCTCTTCGACCCACCAAGATAGACAATCTTCGGGTCATTCCCACACTAATCTACACACACCAGGGATAATCTACATTCATACCGGAACCAATTAGCTTACAAACTTAGAGAGTCAAAGAGTGATACAGCGTGGAAACAGGCCCTTCGGCCCAACTTGCCCACATCGGCCAACATGCCCCAGCTACACTAGTCCCACCTGCCTGTGTTTGGTCCATATCCCTCCAAACCTGTCCTATCCATGTATCTTTTGGACGACAGATGGCACAATGGGCTAAGTGTTCGGCTGACAACCGGAAGGTAGCCGGTTCGAATCCCGCTTGGAGTGCATACTGTCGTTGTGTCCTTGGGCAAGACACTTCACCCACCTTTGCCTGTGTGTGAATGTGTGTGAGTGATTGGTGGTGGTCGGAGGGGCCGTAGGCGCAGATTGGCAGCCACGCTTCCGTCAGTCTGCCCCAGGGCAGCTGTGGCTACAGAAGTAGCTTACCACCACCGAGTGTGACTGAGGAGTGAATGAATAATGCGATGTAAAGCGCCTTGAGTATTAGAAAGGCGCTATATAAATCCCATCCATTATTATTATTATTATCTGTCTAACTGTTTCATAAACGTTGGGATAGTCCCAGCCTCAACTACCTCCTCTGGCAGCTCGTTCCATACACCCACCCAAAAAAGTGACCCCTAGGACCTTTTATCCCTAACCTTAAACCTATGTCCTCTGGTCCTCAATTCCCCCCCACTCTGGGCAAGAGAGTCTGCCCGTCTGCCCGATCTATTCCACTCATGAACTTAGACTCAATCCTGGATCTCCGAACCTGCACGTCTTTGGAGTGTGGGGAGGAAGTTTTCCAAGTGCAACGATCCCGTCTTCCTGGAAGGAGGAAGGCACAGCAGTCAGAACATATCAAACATAGATAGCGTGCAAAACAGAGCCCTAGTGAGACCACACCTGGAGTATTGTGTGCAGTTTTGGTCCCCTAATTTGAGGAAGGACATTCTTTTTTTTTTTTTTTAAATTTATTTATTAGAAGTAGACATATTATAAAATGTAGTTACATATTATAGTAAAAAAAACTTTTCATATACATCAGTCATACATTATTAAAATTTTCCATTATCAATTACTTCTGCTTCTAGTATTTTTATTTTTTATAGAAAGCGAGAAAAAGAGAGGGTAGAAAGTTACAAATAAAAAAGAAAGCAAAAAAACCCCCAAAAAACAACACAACAGAAAAACAAGGGAGGTGGAATGGGTTACCTGTAATACATCAATGGAGATAGGTTCGTAGGTTATAAAGTATAGAGTATAGTTTTTCATCTGTTCCTGATTTCAAGTTTCAGCTGGGTCCTCGTGCTGTGCCAATCTATCCCTTCAGATAGTTAATGAATGGAGCCCAAATTTTATGGAAAAGATCTTGTTTGTCCATTAAGACAAGTCTAATTCTTTCTAAGTATAGGGTCTCCGACATTTCCGTAATCCACATTTTGATTGTGGGGGTTGTAGGGCCTTTCCAAAATTTTAATATTAATTTTTTTCCAGTTATTATACTGTAGTTGAGGAAGTTTCTTTGGTTTGATGTGAGTGTTAAGCTTTGTTCTGATATTCCAAGTATTATTAATTTTGTGTCTGGGTCCAGTTTTGTATTAATAACTTCTGAAGTTATTTCAAAAATATCTGTCCAGAAATGTTTAAGTTTTATACAGTTTGCAAACGTATGTGTTAAATTAGCCTCTAAATGTAGACATTTATCACAAATAGGAGAGATTTGTGGGAAGATTCTATTTAGTTTCATTTTAGAGAAGTGTAGTCTATGTAAGACCTTGAATTGTATTAAAGTATGTCTGGCATTTAATGAACATTGATGTATTTGTTGTAAACTTTCGTCCCACATATCTTTCGTGATAGGATGACCTATTTCATTTTCCCATTTGTATCTATATGGTTCGGTCGGTGGTACCTCGTTGTTTAGTAGGGTGTTATAAATATAAGCTATTAGTTTTTCAGTATTAGGATGCTTGTTCAGACATTCATCAAGAATTTCTGATTCCCTATTCCTGTAGACTTGTGTATTAGATTTAACATAATCTCTAATTTGTAGATATCTGAAGAAATTATTTGAGTGCAGTCCATAATTCAGTTGTAATTCAGTCCATAATTCAGAGTCTGCGCGTCTGCCCGATCTATTCCACTCATGAACTTAGACTCA
Organism: Amblyraja radiata; assembly: GCF_010909765.2. Lineage (NCBI taxonomy): Eukaryota > Metazoa > Chordata > Chondrichthyes > Rajiformes > Rajidae > Amblyraja > Amblyraja radiata. Next base: position 5,911,695 of record NC_046000.1, on the reverse strand, counting down.
ATCCTGGATCTCCGAACCTGCACGTCTTTGGAGTGTGGGGAGGAAGTTTTCCAAGTGCAACGATCCCGTCTTCCTGGAAGGAGGAAGGCACAGCAGTCAGAACATATCAAACATAGATAGCGTGCAAAACAGAGCCCTAGTGAGACCACACCTGGAGTATTGTGTGCAGTTTTGGTCCCCTAATTTGAGGAAGGACATTCTTGCTATTGAGGGAGTGCAGCGTAGGTTTACAAGGTTAATCCCCAGGATGGCGGGACTGTCATATGCTGAGAGAATGGAAGCAGCTGGGCTTGTACACTCTGGAGTTTAGAAGGATGAGAGGAGATCTCATTGAAACATATAAGATTGTTCAGAGTTTGGACACGCTAGAGGCAGGAAACATGTTCCCGATGTTGGGGGAGTCCAGAACCAGGGGCCACACACAGTTTGAGAATAAGGAGTAAGCCATTTAGAACGGAGGTGAGGAAACACTTTTCTCACAGAGAGTTGTGAGTCTGTGGAATTCTCTCCTCAGAGGGCGGTGGAGGCGGGTTCTCTGGATACTTTCAAGAGAGAGCTAGATAGGGCTCTTAAAGATAGCGGAGTCAGGGGATATGGGGAGAAGGCAGGAACGGGGTACTGATTGGGGATGATCAGCCATGATCACATTGAATGGCGGTGCTGGCTCGAAGGGCCGAATGGCCTACTCCTGCACCTATTGTCTATTGTCTAAAACTAAACGTGTTTCACGGCACCGTGGTACAGATGGCGTTAACACCGGTAAACTTGCGCCCCCCACCCCCCCCCCCCCAGGTTGATCGGCAGTGCGGTGCAGCTGGTGTACGAGCAGAAGGTGGGCCGAGGCGTGCGGATGGTGTGTGTGGACGCCTGCTTCGGCGCGCTGGAGATCCTGGAGTGCCTGCGGTCCCAGCCGGGGCCCACGGACCCTCAATACACTGAGGTGAGCGAGGAGTCCCGGTCTGACCAAGGGTCTCACTCCCCTGGCAGCAGTCTGATCTGAAGGAGGGTCTCGACCCCAGAACGTCACCCCTTCCCTCTCTCCAGGGATGCTGCCTGTCCCGCTGAGGACAGCTTTTTGTGTCTATCTTCGGGGGGGGGGAAGAGAGAGAGAGAGGAGAGAGGAGAGAGGGAGGGAGGGAGGGAGGGTGGGAGAGAGGGAAGGAAAGAGGGTGGGAGAGAGGGAGGGTGGGAGAGAGGGAGGGAGGGTGGGAGAGAGGGAGGGAGGGAGAGTTAGTCAGTTAGTTAGTTAGTTAGTCAGTCAGTCAGTCAGTCAGTCAGTCAGTCAGTCAGTCAGTCAGTCAGTCAGTCAGTCAGTCAGTCAGTTGTCCCAGATAGGACAATGACATTCTTGCTTTGCTTCAGCACAACAGAACATAGTCGGCATGAATACAGTACAGATCAGTGTGTCCATATACCATAATATAAATATATACACACATGAATAAATAAACAGATAAAGTGCAAATAAACAGATAATGGGCTATTAATGTTTCAGAGTTTTGTTTGAGTTGAGTTTAATAGCCTGATGGCTGTGGGGAAGTAGCTATTCCTGAACCTGGACGTTGCAGTCTTCAGGCTCCTGTACCTTCTACCTGAAGGTAGCGGGGAGATGAGTGCGAGAGAGAGAGAGAGAGAGCGCTAGTTCTGGAGTTTAAGATGAAGATAAGACACAAAAATGCGGGAGTGACTCAGCGGGTCAGGCAGCATCTCTGGAGAACAGGAACGGGTGACGTTTCGGGTTGAGAGCCTGAGGAAAGGGAAACGAGAGATATATAGAGCGGTGATATGCAAATGAATGGGAGATATGGAAAGAAAAGTAACAGCAATAAATGAAAGGGGCCATTGTTAGCTGTGGGGCGTAGGTGAAAACCAGTTACAGACAATGAAACTCAACAAGACGACCTTGAAACTAGCACAACAACTCCTATTCCCGCTCAGTCACATCAGAATCTCAAGTGGGCTCTCGTGATTTTGTCAGGATGAAAGGAGGTGCCGGATCACCATTTACTGTAAAATTGGTGGTGGGCCTGAATATCTGATCTAGTTTAGAGCATCCTGGACAACACAGCTCACCCCCCCCCCCCCCCTCCCCTCCGTGACGCACTGGTCAACCTGAGGAGCACCTTCAGCAACAGACTGGTTCCACCAAGATGCAGCACAGAACGCCACAGGAGATCCTTCTTCCCTGTGGCTATCAGACTGTACAACTCCACCCCCTTCTGTCGTGGGGTAGACTGAGACTGACTCCCCCCCCCTGAGATCACACCTGGAGTATTGTGTGCAGTTTTGGTCCCCTAATTTGAGGAAGGACATTCTTGCTTTTGAGGGAGTGCAGCGTAGGTTTACAAGGTTAATTCCCGGGATGGCGGGACTGTCATATGCTGAGAGAATGGAGCAGCTGGGCTTGTACACTCTGGAGTTTAGAAGGATGAGAGGGCATCTTATTGAAACATATAAGATTGTTAAGGGTTTGGACACGCTAGAGGCAGGAAACATGTTCCCGATGTTGGGGGAGTCCAGAACCAGGGGTCACACAGTTTAAGAATAAGGAGTAAGCCATTTAGAACGGAGACGAGGAAACACTTTTTCTCACAGAGAGTGGTGAGTCTGTGGAATTCTCTGCCTCAGAGGGCGGTGGAGGCCGGTTCTCTGGATACTTTCAAGAGAGAGCTAGATAGGGCTCTTAAAGATAGCGGAGTCAGGGGATATGGGGAGAAGGCAGGAACGGGGAACTGATTGGGGATGATCAGCCATGATCACATTGAATGGCGGTGCTGGCTCGAAGGGCTGAATGGCCTACTCCTGCATCTATTGTCTATCGTATCGAACTGTGTGCAACTCTTCTTCACGTCCTCACTCCTCCTCCTCCTTCCTCCGCAGCTGCTGGTGTTCAAGAAGCCCCCCGCGGGGCCCTGTGAGTCCGGTGCCTGCCCCTGTGCACAGATCCATTACCGACAGACCCTGCGGACCGAGAGCCGGGTAAGACCACCGCAAACGGGGAGGGGAGGGCTCACTCACCTGCCCGCTGGAGCCACCCTCTCACCTTAAGGTCAGAAGGTCATGCGATCATGTGTTATACCAGCTGAGTGAGGCCATTCGGCCCATCAGGTCTACTCCCCCATTCAATCATGGCCTCCTAACCCCATCTCTCCCTCCTCACCTCACACCCCATTCTCCTGTCTCCACCCCCCCCCCCACAACCCCCAACACCCGCACTAATCAAGAATCTATCTATTCAGTTATGGCTATCATCATAAGTGATAGAAGCAGAATCTGGCCATTCGGCCCATCAAATCTACTCCACCCCGACACCATTTAATCGTGGCTGATCTATCTCTCTCTCCTAACCCTATTCTCCTGCCTTCTCCCCGTAACCCCTGACACCCGTACTAATCAAGAATCTATCTATCTCTGCCTTAAAAATATCCACTGACTTGGCCTCCACCACCCTCTGACTAAAGAAATTCCTCCTCATTTCCTTCCTAAAAGAACCTCTTTTAATTCTGAGGCTGTGTCCTCTAGTCCTAGACTCTCCCACCAGTGGAAACATCCTCTCCACATCCACTCTATCCGGGCCTTTCACTATTCGGAAAGGTTTAATAAGTTCTCCTGCCTCCTCCCCAATAACCCCTGACACCCGTACTAATCAAGAATGGTTTAATAAGATAGATACATAGAAAATAGGTGCAGGAGTAGGCCATTCGGCCCTTCGAGCCTGCACTGCCATTCAATATGATCGTGGCTGATCATCCAACTCAGTATCCTGTACCTGCCTTCTCTCCATACACCCTGATCCCTTTAGCCACAAGGGCCACATCTAACTCCCTCTTAAATATAGCCAATGAACTGTGGCCTCAACTACCTTCTGTGGCAGAGAATTCCACAGATTGACCACTCTCTGTGTGAAAAATGATTTTCTCATCTCGGTCCTAAAAGACTTCCCCCTTATCCTTAAACTGTGACCCCTTGTTCTGGTCTTCCCCAACATCGGGAATAATCTTCCTGCATCTAGCCTGTCCAACCCCTTAAGAATTTTGTAAGTTTCTATAAGATCCCCCCTCAATCTTCTATATTCTAGCGACCCTGCTCATGTTAGACTTTCCAGAATGCAGCACCTCACATTAACTGCTCTGTATTAAACTGCCATCAGCCATTGCTCAGCCCTCCTTGATCAAGATCCTGCTGCAATCTGTGACAACCATCTTCACTGTCCACAATGCCACCCACGTTTGTGTCATTGGACAGGGGCTGTTGCCGCTGAGTTGCTCCAACACTTTGTGTCTTTCTTTGTCTCTTCTCATGATTCTTTGGTTTAGCTTCGAGACATAGCGCCCAAAACAGGCCCTTCGGCCCACCGAGTCCGTGCCGACCAGCGATCCCCGCACACTAACACCATCCTACACACACACACACTAGGGACAATTTACAATCCAAATTAGCCTACAAAACCCGCACGTCTTTGGGGTGTGGGGGGAAACCGGAGCACCCGGGGAAAACCCGCGCAGGTCACGGGGAGAACGTGCGAACTCCGTACCGACAGCACCCGTGATCAGGATGGAACACTGGTCTCTGGTGCTGCGAGGCAGCAACTCTACCCGCTGCTCCACCGTGCCGCGCTGGTCTCTCAGCGTCTCCCATGACGTACACCGTGCCTCCATCTTGGCTGGCGGCGTAAGTCGGTCAGGCTAACGAATACAAACAGTTAGCAGGGCCGCTGCGGTTGAAATGCTTAATTAGTATGTCCTCGCGATGGTTGACCGGTGCGATGGGCCGGTGTAAGTCAGAAGGGATGGCCGAAGTGAGGTCGTGACGAGGCGCGCGGCCGAGCTGGTGGTGGAGCTCCAGGAGGCACAGGCCGACATCGACGTGGGATTCCTGGACAGGGCCGACCTGCTGCTCCGGCTCTGGCTGTCGGGAGAGCGGGAATTCCAGTCGGAGCAGGAAAACCTGTCGGAGCCGACGTTGGTGAGTGGACTGTAGAGATACAGCGCGGGGACAGGCCCTTCAGCCCTTAGAGTCCATGCTGGCCGTGATCACCCTGCACACTAGTTTACACTCCAGACGTTAGAAGTACAGCATGGAAACAGGCCCTTCGGCCCGCCGAGTCCATGCTGGCCGGTGATCACCCTGCACACTAGTTTACACTCCAGACGTTAGAAGTACAGCATGGAAACAGGCCCTTCGGCCCGCCGAGTCCATGCTGGCCGTGATCACCCTGCACACTAGTTTACACTCCAGACGTTAGAAGTACAGCATGGAAACAGGCCCTTCGGCCCGCCGAGTCCATGCTGGCCGGTGATCACCCTGTACACTAGTTTACACTCCAGACTGTAGAGATACAGCACGGGGACAGGCCCTTCGGCTCGTCGAGCCCGCACCGAGAGAGGGAGAGGGACTGAGGGGGAGCGGGCGTGACGGACAGAGGGAGGGAGGAGTGAGGGATGGGGGGGGGGGGGCGAGGCATGAGAGAGGGAGGTTGAGGGGGATGGGGCCCTCTCTCACCCCCTCTCACCCCGCTGGTGTTGGACAGATGTCTGGTCTGTCCACCCTGCGGACTGAGCCCCTGCCCACTGAGGGAGGGAGGGAGGGAGGGAGGGAGAAGGTAGGGTGGGAGAGAGGGAGAGGGGAGGGAGGGAGGGAGAGAGAGAAGCGTGTGGGAGAGGGAGAGGGGAGGGAGGGAGGGAGGGAGGGAGAGGGGAGCGAGGGAGGGAGAGGGACTGTGGGACACTAGGCCTGAGGGACGATCGAGTACCCTCTCTAACCCCCTGCCCGCTGGTGTTACAGATGTCCGGCCTGTCAGGCCTGCGGTGTGAGTCTGTGCCGGCGGCTGGCCATCTGACGGCAGTGCGAGTCACCGCGCCCAAGGCCCAGCTGCGACTGCAGTTCCCGGTGCCCGACCTGAGGCCTGAGGGCGAACGCAGGCCCCGGGCCCACAAGGCCGTGCGCAGGGAGTGCCTGAGGCTGGAGTGCACAGACCTGGCCTTCCACACCGAGCTGGGGGCGGCCTTGCCCCGGACACAGCCCTGCACCTACCAGCTCAGCTTCAGCGACCTGCACGGTGAGTCACAGGCCCTTCAGCCCCAATCCTCCCTGCTAACCCAGTTACAGTCAGAGAGTGTTGAACCAGGCCCTTCAGCCCCACTACCTGCTAACCCAGACACAGAGCCATAGAGCGTTGAACCAGGCCCTTCTGCCCATCTCCTCCCTGCCCACCCAGATATAAAGTCGAGGTATCGTAAACTGTGCAAACTACACAGACACACGCGTGCACACACAGCTCGTAAGTGATAGGAGCATAATCTGATAGGCTGATCTATCTCTCCCTCCTAACCCCATTCTCCTGCCTTCTCCCCGTAACCCCTGACACCCGCACTAATCATGAATCTATCTATCTCTGCCTTAAAAATATCCACTGGCTTGTGGCCTCCACAGCCTTCAGTGGCAAAGAATTCCACAGATTCACCGCCCTCTGACTGAAGAAATCCCTCCTAAAGGAACGTCCTTTAATTCTGAGGCTGTGACCTCTGGTCCTAGATTCTCCCACTAGTGGAAACATCCTGTCCACATCCACTCTATCCAGGCCTTCCATTATCGGGTGAGTTTTTATGAGGTCCCTCCTCATCTCTTTAAACTCCAGCGAGTACAGGCCGAGTTCCATCAAACGGGTTCCATCAATGGCCCTAAAATGGCGCATCTTGCATCCAGACTGAGTGGGCTGTTCTGTGCACACTCTCACACTGGGGCGACTGTCCTTATGTACGGTGGATAGTCTTGTGGATAGTCATAGAGTGATACAGTGAGGAGATAGGCCCATCTTGCCCACACCAGCCAACATGTCCCAGCTACACTAGTCCCACCTGCCCGCGTTTGGTCCATATCCCTCCAAACCTGTTCTATCCATGCACCTGTCTAACTGTATCTTAAACGTTGGGATAGTCCCAGCCTCAACTACCTCCTCTGGCAGCTTGTTCCGTACACTTTGTGAAAATGTTACCCCTCAGATCCCTATTAAATCTTTTCCCCTTCACCTTGAACCTATGTCCTCTGGTTCTCGATTCCCCTACTCTGGGCAAGAGACTCTGTGCGTCTACCCGATCTATTCCTCTCATGATTTTGTACACCTCTATAAGATCACCCCTCATCCTCCTGCGCTCCAAGGAATAGAGACCCAGCCTGCTCAACCTCTCCCTATAGCTCACACCCTCTAGTCCTGGCAACATCCTCGTAAAATCTGCATGCCAAAAATGTATTTAGTTTAGTTTAGTTTAGAGATACAGCGTGGAAACATGCCTGTTCGGCTCACCGAGTCTGTGCCGACCAGCGATCCCCGCACATTAACACTATCCTACACACACACTAGGGTAGATTTACATTTACACCAAGCCAATTAACCTACAAACCCGCACGTCTTTGGAGTGTGGGAGGAAACCGAAGATCTTGGAGAAAACCCACGGGGAGAACGTGCAAACTACGTACAGACAGCGCCCGTAGTCGGGATGGAACCCGGGTCTCTGGCGCCGTGAGGCAGCAGGTCCACCGTGCCGGCCTCGAACCTGGTACCTGGTACACGTGACAATAAAGAGACCATTGAATGGCCAGTAATTCAACCATCATCTCAATCTGTGTCTTGACAGGTATCTACGAAGATGGATTGAAACCCGGAATCTCCTGCATTCGAGTCAATAAAGCCTCCGATATATTTCCCGGGACAAAGTACACTGTTCCCAAGTAAGTCAGAATCATCTCGGAAAACCTGTCTGGCAAAATAATCTGTATTAAGGAACTGCAGACGCTGGTTTAAACCAAAGATAGACACAAAAAGCTGGAGTAACTCAGCGGGACAGGCAGCATCTCTGGAGAGAAGGAACGGGTGACGTTTCGGGTCGAGACCCTTCTTCAGACTGAGAGGCAGGGGAGAGGGCGCTACTGAGGTTAAATATAATCGGAGACAGTAAGACTGGTGGGAGAACTGGGAAGGGGAAGGGGGGAGAGGGAAAAGGGAAAGACTAAAGCAGGGGTGCAGAACCTTTTCATGTCGGAATGCCGCATTAAGTTAGCTGTAATCTAACAAGGCCGCATCCACAAAACTTCAATTAGATATAGGATTATTTTGTTGAATCTTCTTTTACTCTTTGGTATTTTAAATACGTTCATTTTAAGATTAAAATAAAAATAATAAAAGACGAACAAAAACCTATTAATAAAAATAAAAGGATTTGTTCTACAAAATTTGGATTCATTCAAAAGGCCGCACTTAATGGCCTAGAAGGCCGCATGTGGCCTTAAGGCCGAAGGTTCCCCACCCCTGGACTAAAGTAACCCTTGCTTTCCCTCTCTCTCCATCCCCTCCCACCTCCCAGTTCTACCACCAGTCTTAATGTCTCCGACTACATTTAACCTCTGTCCCGCCCACTCCCCTGACATCAGTCTGAAGAAGGGTCTCGACCCGAAACGTCACCCATTCCTTCTCTCCGGAGACGCTGCCCGTCCCGCTGAGTTACTCCAGCATTTTGTGTCTGTCTTTGGCAAAATAATAGACAATAGACAATAGGTGCAGGAGTAGGCCATTCGGCCCTTCGAGCCAGCACCGCCATTCAATGTGATCATGGCTGATCATCCCCAATCAGTATCCCGTTCCGGCCTTCTCCCCATATCCCCTGACTCTGCTCTCTTTAAGAGCCCTGTCTAGCTCTCTCTTGAAAGCATCCAGAGAACCGGCCTCCACCGCCCTCTGAGGCAGAGAATTCCACAGACTCACCACTCTCTGTGAGAAAAAGTGTTTCCTCGTCTCCGCTCCAAACGGCTTACCCCTTATTCTTAAACTGTGTGTGGCCCCCTGGTTCTGGACTTCCCCAACACCGGGAACATGTTTCCTGCCTCTAGTGTGTCCAAGCCCTTAACAAATCTTATATGTTTCAATGAGATCCCCTCTCATAGAAACATAGAAAATAGGTGCAGGAGTAGGCCATTCGGCCCTTCGAGCCTGCACCGCCATTCAATATGATCATGGCTGATCATCCAACTCAGTATCCTGTACCTGCCTTCTCTCCATACTCCCTGATCCCTTTAGCCACAAGGGACACATCTAGCTCCCTCTTAAATATAGCCAATGAACTGTGGCCTCAACTACCTTCTGTGGCAGAGAATTCCACAGATTGACCACTGTGTGAAAAATGTTTTTCTCATCTCGGTCCTAAAAGATTTCCCCCTTATCCTTAAACTGTGACCCCGTGTTCTGGACTTCCCCAACATTGGGAACAATCTTCCTGCATCTAGCCTGTCCAACCCCTGAAGAATTGTGTAAGTTTCAATACGATCCCCCCTCAATCTTCTAAATTCTAGCGAGTACAAGTCGAGTCTATCCAGTCTTTCTTCATATGAAAGTCTTGACATCCCAGGAATCAGTCTCTCATCCTTATAAACTCCAGAGTGTACAAGCCCAGCCGCTCCATTCACTCAGCATAGGACTGTCCCGCTATTAACCGTGTAATTTAGTTAGTAAGTATTATTATTACCTCCATTTATAAACTCTGGCGATAGATGTGGTCCGCCATCCGCTTGCAGACATGGGTCCTGGCCCCTATGCAGAATTGCCGACCCCCGACTTTACACGGAAGACAGATTAGCAGCCGCGTGGGTCTTGGAGCGGGTGGCTGGGTGACGCGGCCTGTGTTTCTAACCGGGACTTGCCCGTGGTTCCGTCTTGAGCCTTGCCGTTGTGTTCTCTCCCGTCGGGGGGCAGGCTGGTCCTGACGGTGAATCCCGACTACGCCGCCGCATCCCAGTGGGACCTGTTCATGGAGAAGGCGGACTCCCTGGACCTCTCGGCCGTCGAGAGCCCCTGCGAGCTGAAGCAGCCCGAGCCGTCTCCCTTCTCCTCCAAGCGAACCATGTACGAAACAGAGGAGGTGAGGACCACTCGTCTCCCGTTCACCGCTGAGCCGCTGGGGTGTCACGTAGACCGAGGTTGTGTGTTGCTAGTAGACTATTATCTGAATGGTGGCCGATTAGGAAAAGGGGAGATGCAGCGAGACCTGGGTGTCATGGTACACCAGTCATTGAAAGTAGGCATGCAGGTGCAGCAGGCAGTGAAGAAAGCGAATGGTATGTTAGCATTCATAGCAAAAGGATTTGAGTATAGGAGCAGGGAGGTTCTACTGCAGTTGTACAGGGTCTTGGTGAGACCACACCTGGAGTATTGCGTACAGTTTTGGTCTCCAAATCTGAGGAAGGACATTATTGCCATAGAGGGAGTGCAGAGAAGGTTCACCAGACTGATTCCTGGGATGGCAGGACTTTCATATGAAGAAAGACTGGATAGACTCGGCTTGTACACGCTAGAATTCAGAAGATTGAGGGGGGATCTTATAGAAACTTACAAAATTCTTAAGGGGTTGGACAGGCTAGATGCAGGAAGATTATTCCCGATGTTGGGGAAGTCCAGAACTAGGGGTCACAGTTTAAGGATACGAGGGAAGTCTTTTAGGACCGAGATGAGAAAAACATTTTTTACACAGAGAGTGGTGAATCTGTGGAATTCTCTGCCACAGAAGGTAGTTGAGGCCACAGTTCATTGGCTATATTTAAGAGGGAGTTAGATGTGGCCCTTGTGGCTAAAGGGATCAGGGGGTATGGAGAGAAGGCAGGGATGGGATACTGAGTTGGATGATCAGCCATGATCATATTGAATGGCGGTGCAGGCTCGAAGGGCCGAATGGCCTACTCCTGCACCTATTTTCTATGTTTCTATTCTGTGGGCAGACAAAAATGCTGGAGAAACTCAGCGGGTGAGGCAGCATTTGTGGGGCGAAGGAATAGGTGACGTTTCGGGCCGAGACCCGAAGGGTCTCGACCCGAAACGTCACCTATTCCTTCTTCTGAAGAAGGGTCTCGACCCGAAACAATACAATACAACACAATACCGTTTATTTGTCATTCAAACCTCAAATGAAGTTCAAACGAAATTTGGTTTCTGCAGTCATACAACAAGAACAGAACCGAGACAATTTACACACCGACACAATTTACACAAACATCCATCGCAGTGAATCTCCTCCTCACTGTGATGGAAGGCAAAGTCCCCTCTCTCCCCTGCTCCCCATTCTTTCCCCGGCTGGCGATGGTAAGTCCCGCGTCCATTAAGGCTGCGCAAGGCAATGCAAGGCCCCGGGTCTTGACGTTGGAGCCCCCGGCGGGCGCTAGCAAGTCCCGCGGCCGTTAAAGCCGCGCCGGGATGATGTAAGGCCCCGCTCCAGGTCATTTTCAACCACGCAATTCGGGCGGGAGAAGTTGCCGTTTCGGGAGCTCCTATTCCTTCTTCTGAAGAAGGGTCTCCACCCGAAACGTCACCTATTCCTTCTTCTGAAGAAGGGTCTCGCCCCGAAACGTCACCTATTCCTTCTTCTGAAGAAGGATCTCGCCCCGAAACGTCACCTATTCCCTCTTCTGAAGAAGGGTCTCGCCCCGAAACGTCACCTATTCCTTCTTCTGAAGAAGGGTCTCGCCCCGAAACGTCACCTATTCCTTCTTCTGAAGAAGGGTCTCCACCCGAAACGTCACCTATTCCTTCTTCTGAAGAAGGGTCTCCACCCGAAACATCACCTATTTCCTTCGCTCCATAGATGCTGCCTCGCCCGCTGAGTTTCTCCAGCATTTTTGTCTACCGTCGATTTTTCCAGCATCTGCAGTTCCTTCTTAAACATTGTGTATTGTTGTATAGAAGGAACTGCAGATGCTGGTTTACACCGAAGATAGACACAAACTGCCGGAGTAATGGCTGTTAAGAAACAGTTACATGGACAGCACAGGTTTGGAGGGATGTGACCCATACACTGGCAGGTGGGACTAGTGTAGTTGGGACATTGTTGGCAGCTTTGGCCGAAGGGCCTGTTTCACACTGTATCACTCTATAACGTTGCCAGGACTAGAGGGCCTGAGCTACAGGGAGAGGTTGAGCAGGCTGGGTCTCTATTCCTTGGAGCGCAGAAGGATGAGGGGCGATCTTATAGAGGTGTACAAAATCATGAGAGGAATAGATCGGGTAGACGTACAGAGTCTCTTGCCCAGAGTAGGGGAATCGAGGACCAGAGGACATAGGTTCAAGGTGAAGGGGGAAAGATTTGATAGGAATCTGAGGGGTAACTTTTTCACAGAGAGGGTGGTGGGTGTATGGAACGAGCTGCCAGAGGAGGTAGTTGAGGCTGGGACTATCCCAACGTTTAAGAAACAGTTAGACAGGTACATAGATAGGACAGGTTTGGAAGGATATGGACCAAACGCGGGCAGATGCGACTAGTGTAGATGGGACATGACGATGTAGATCTGAAGAAGGGTTTCGGCCCGAAACGTCGCCTATTTCCTTCGCTCCATAGATGCTGCTGCACCCGCTGAGTTTCCCCAGCATTTTTGTGTAGATGGGACATGTTGGCCGGTGTGGGCAAGTTGGGCCGAAGGGCCTGTTTCCATACTGTATCAATCTGTGACTATAACTCAGCGGGACAGGCAGCATCTCTGGAGAGAAGGAATGGGTGACTCCTGCACCTATTGTCTATGTTTCTATATAACCCTCCACACTGCGGACGGGCGATGGATGGGAGGGGTGGGGGGGGTCTTATTATCGAGTCCACACACAAGATTAGAAATTGTTCGGCCAGAGCTGAACACACTTCTTGGCATTTGCATACAATGGCGTCTTGTGCTTCTTGTGCTGGTGCTGGCTCGACGGGCCGAATGGCCTACTCCTGCTTCTATTGTCTATTGTGCGCGGTGGTGGAAAGATTGGTGGGGACAGGGCCGTGACGTGAACCCCGGGGGTGGGGGGGGTGTGAGGTGGGGGGGTGGGGGGGAGGGGGGGTGGGGTGAGGGAGGGCGGGTGTGTGGGGGTGAAAGGGGGGGAGGTGAGGGGTGTGAGTGGGGGGGGGGGGGTGAGGGGAAGGGTTGAGGCCGTCTCTTGCCCGCCGAGCTCTGACAGCCGCTGCCTTGAACTTGCAGATGGTGATCCCGGGAGACCCGGAGGAGATGGCGGAGTTCCAGTCACGGACCCTGGCCTCATCCCAGTACGTCCTGGAGCTGATCCTGCCCACTCTGCACCTCCTGCTGCCCAGCAAGGAGTTCTACGAGAGCATCTACAACAGGTGGGTGTTGTGGCGTGCGGTCCCTGCCTGTGTACGGAGCTTCCAACGAGCTGCTCCTCACGGTGTCCAATATGTGGCCGAACCCACCTCCCCCTCCCCCATCGAACTGCATCTCAAAGGGCCTGTCCCACCTCCGCGACCTTTTCGGCAACTGCCGGCACCCGTCATAGGTTGTTACAGGTCGCCGAAAATGTTCAACATGTTGAAAATCCAGCGGTGACCAGAACAAGGTACGAACGACTCTTTGGGCGACTACTCACGACCAAACGGGCTTCACCCCGCGACATGTCGCCTGTATGGCCGTGAGTCGTCTCCTCAGTCACCCAAAGAATCGTAACGTCTTTCTGGTCGACCTGGATTTTCAACATGTTGAAAAATTTCGCCGACCTGCACGACCTATGACGAGTGCCGGCAGTCACCGTAAAAGTGGCGTAAGTGGGACAGGCCCATTAGAGTCATCGATTGATACAGTGTGGAACAACCAACTTGCCCACACCGACCAACAAGTCCCAGCTACACTAGTCCCACCTGCCCCGCGTTAGGTCCATATCCCTCCAAGCCTGTCCTATCCATGTACCTGTCCAACCGTTTCTTAAATGTTGGATAGACACAAAATGTAGCATCTCTGGAGAGGAGGAATGGATGACATTTTCGGTCGAAACCCTTCTTCAGACATGTGTGATGTTTCGGGTCGAGACCCTTCTTCAGACCCTGCCTCAACTACCTCCTCTGGCAGCTCGTTCCATACACCCACCACCCTCTGTGTGGAAAAGTTGCCCCTCAGATTCCTATTAAATCTTTTCCCCTTCACCTTGAACCAATGTCCTCTGGTCCTCGACTCCCCTACTCTGGGCAAGAGACTGTGCATCTACCCGATCTATTCCTCTCATGATTTTGTACACCTCTATAAGATCACCCCTCATCCTCCTGCGCTCCAAGGAATAGAGACCCAGCCCTGCTCAACCTCTCCCTGTAGCTCACACCCTCTAGTCCTGGCAACATCCTCGTAAATCTTATTCCTTCTCTTCATAACCCCACTGAGTTACTGCAGCTTTTTGTGTCTTATCTTCATAATTATTTCACTCTTGCATTGACGCCCTGGCCGATGAAGGCAAGTGTAGTTTAACATAGTTTAACATGAGTTACATAGAGCTCTAGGGGCTAGTGGAGTCAAGGGATATGGGGAGAAGGCAGGCACGGGTTATTGATAGGGGATGATCAGCCATGATCACAATGAATGGCGGTGCTGGCTTGAAGGGCCGAATGGCCTCCTCCTGCACCTATTTGCTATGTTTCTATGTAACATCTTTTTTTCATTTTCACCTTGGGGGGAGGAAGAAACGTTTTGATTATCTACCCCATCTACGCGTCTTGTAATATTATATAAACCTCCCCTCAGCCTTCGACAGTGCACAGAAAAAAACCCAATCCAAATTAATCTAGTCTAAACAGATAATGTGTAGGAAGGAACTGCAGACGCTGGTTTAAACCAAAGATAAGACACACAAAA
>NC_046000.1:5814366-5896852 GCF_010909765.2 Amblyraja radiata | reverse complement strand
AAACTGCATGTCTTTGGAATATGGGAGGAGGCCGGAGAAAAGCCGCGCAGGTCGCGGGGAGAACGCTCTAACTCCGTACAGACAACACCCGTGGTCAGGATCGAACCCGTGTCCCAGGTGCTGTAAGTTCAAGTTCAAGTGAGTTTATTGTCATGTGTCCCTGTATAGGACAATGAAATTCTTGCTTTGCTTAAGCACACAGAAAATAGTAGGCATTTACTACAAAACAGATAAATGTGTCCATATACCATGATATAAATATATACACACATGAATAAATAAACTGGTAGTGCAAATAACAGAAAGTGGTTGCTAATAATCAGAGTTTTGTCCGAGCCAGGTTTAATAGCCTGATGGCTGTGGGGAAGTAGCTATTCCTGAACCTGGTTGTTGCAGTCTTCAGGCTCCTGTACCTTCTACCTGAAGGTAGCAGGGAGATGAGTGTGTGGCCAGGATGGTGTGGGTCTTTGATGATGCTGCCAGCCTTTTTGAGGCAGCGACTGCGATAAATCCCCTCGATGGAAGGGAGGTCAGAGCCGATGATGGACTGGGCAGTGTTTACTACTTTTTGTAGTCTTTTCCTCTCCAGGGCGCTCAAATTGCCGAACCAAGCCACGATGCAACCGGTCAGCATGCTCTCGACTGTGCACCTGTAGAAGTTAGAGAGAGTTCCTTGACAATCCGACTCTCCATAATCTTCTCAGGAAGTAGAGGCGCTGATGAGCTTTTTGATAATTGCATTAGTGTTCTCGGACCAGGAAAGATCTTCTGAGATGTGCACGCCCAGGAATTTGAAGTTCTTGACCCTTTCAACCATCGACCCGTTGATATAAATGGGGCTGTGGGTCCCCCTCCTACTCCTTCCAAAGTCCACAATCAGTTCCTTGGTTTTGCTGGTGTTGAGGGCCAGGTTATTGCGCTGGCACCATATGGACAGTTGCTCGATCTCTCTTCTGTACTCTGACTCATCCCCATCAGTGATACGCCCCACAATAGTGGTGTCGTCAGCGAACTTGATGATGGAGTTCGCACTGTGGTTCGCTACGCAGTCATGGGTATAGAGTGAGTACAGCAGGGGGCTGAGCACGCAGCCTTGAGGTGCTCCCGTGCTGATTGTTATTGAGGCTGACACATTTCCACCAATACGAAATGTGGTCTGTGGACGAGGAAGTCGAGGATCCAGTTGCAGAGGGATGTGCAGAGACCCAGTTCTGCGAGTTTGGTAACCAGTTTGGAGGGGATGATTGTGTTAAATGCCGAGCTGTAATCAATGAATAACAGCCTGACATATGAGTTTTTGTTGTCCAAGTGGTCCAGTGCGGAGTGGAGGGCCAGCGAGATTGCATCCACCGTTAATCTGTTGTGGCGGTACGCGAACTGCAGTGGGTCCAGGTTTTTGTCGATGTAGGAGTTGATTTGCTCCATGATCAACCTCTCAAAGCACTTTATCACCACCGGCGTTAGTGCCACTGGTCGATAGTCATTGAGGCATGTCACCTTACTCTTCTTGGGCACCGGTATAATTGATGCCCTTTTAAAGCAGGTGGGGACCTCAGACCTCAGAAGTGAGAGGTTGAAAATGTCCGTTAAAACTCCCGCCAGTTGGTCCGCACAGGTTTTTAGAACACGGCCGGGTATACCATCAGGTCCAGGTGCTTTTCGGGGGTTCACCCCTCTGAAGGATTTCCTGACATCGGCCTCTGTGACTGAGACTGAAATGCCATCGCAGCGAATGGGGGATCGGGAAGGCACATCAGTATTCTCCCTGTCAAAGCGTGCGTAAACGCATTGAGCTCGTCAGGGAGTGATGTTACACCGGCATTCGAGCTGCCTCCTGGTTTTGCCTTGTAGGAGGTGATTGCATTCAGACCCTGCCACAGCCGCCGAACATCTGTCTCGTCCTCCAGTTTGGAGCAGGTCCCTTTTGGCCTTTTTGATGGCCTTACCAAGGTCGTATCTGGTCTTCATGTAGGCCACTGTATCATTGGAGGTGAATGCCCTGTGTCTGGACTTCAGGAGAGTGCGGATCTCAAAGTTCATCCAAGGTTTCTGATTGGGAAACACTCGAAACAACAACTCTACTGCCGTGCCGCCCCTTAATCAGGCCTAATTCCGCTCCTATCAAGGTTAATTCCCTAGTGAGACCACACCTGGGGTATTGTGTGCAGTTTTGGTCCCTTAATTTGAGGATGGACATTCTTGCTATTGAGGGAGTGCAGCGTAGGTTCACCAGGTTAATTCCCGGGATGGCGGGACTGTCATATGCTGAGAGAATGGAGCGGCTGGGCTTGTACACTCTGGAGTTTAGAAGGATGAGAGGGGATCTTACTGAAACATATAAGATTATTAAGGGTTTGGACTCACTAGAGGCGGGAAACATGTTCCCGATGTTGGGGGAGTCCAGAACCAGGGGCCACACAGTTTAAGAATAAGAGGTAAGCCATTTAGAACGTAGACGAGGAAACACTTCTTCACACAGAGTTGCGAGTCTGTGGAATTCTCTGGATACAGGTGGAGGCAGGTTCTCTGGATACTTTCAAGAGAGAGCTAGATCGGGCTCTTAAAAATAGCGGAGTCAGGGGATATGGGGAGAAGGCAGGAACGGGGTACTGATTGGGGATGATCAGCCACGATCACATTGAATGGCGGTGCTGGCTCGAAGGGCCAAATGGCCTCTACTCCTGCACCTATTGTCTATTGTCTATAATCTCTCTTTTTATCTTCCTTTTTTTTTGTAGTTTTGTGGTGAGCCGAGGAGAGGCGGCGAGACCCGACTGTGCCCGGTGGTGGGACTAGCACCTGAGGCGGGCGACGGGGACGACACACGCGCGCACGCACAGCGAGCGGAGCCGGTTGGTCGTATTTCTTCCATCTTCCAGTTCCGGGGGGCCTCGCTCTCCCGGCGTCCCGCCAGCAAGCTGTTTCCCGCGGGGAGGCACGAGATGGCCCGATCCATGTTGGCGACGGCCACCAGCCTGGTGCTCACCACCACCGTGGTCACCCACGCCTACTATCTCAAGCGCCAGTTCTACCCCACTGTGGTCTACCTCACCAAGTCCAGCCCCAGCATGGCTGTAAGTATTGGGGGTGTGGGAAGGTGGATGGGATGGGGGGGGTTGCCCAGAGAGCAGTGCCGAACTATCTGCCCCTTTGGTGTCCCTCGGGCTCTGCTGGCTTTACCTTGCACTCAACGTTATTCCCTTATCATATATCCAAGTTCAAGTGAGTTTATTGTCATGTGTCCCCGATAGGACAATGAAATTCTTGCTTTGCTTCAGCACAACAGAACATACTAGGCATTGACTACAGAACAGATCAGTGTGTCCATATATCCATATACTGATTGTAATTTTGTGGTGCCAGGAATGCCAATCTCACACCAGGAAGCGAGGTGGCAAGATCATCTCTGTCCCCTCTCACCCTGGCCACAAACTCTTTGAATCACTTCCTCTGGAAGGTGACTCCGGACTGTCAAAGCTGCCACAGCCAGACATAAAAACAGTTTTTATCCACGAGTAGTTGCTCTACTCAACAGCCAGAAATCTGTAGCCTTCCTTTGATCTGGTATTTTGTTGGTTCACCTGCTTGGTGTTTTATCATTAATGTTTTATTATTATCAATGTTTAGTGTTTTCTGAGTCATTCGTAACTGTCACTGTATGTCATGTTACTTGTGGGCGGAGCAGCAAGGCAAGTTCCTTGTATGTGAATACTTGGCCAATAAACTTACTTACTTAAAATTCCGAATCCTGTGGCGTCAGCTGATACACAGACCACTTATGGTCGAACCCTCGTCAGTAGCTACGAGGGCTGGCACGTGACGTCACGGCCTAGGGGGAGTGTCCTGCTACTTAAGCTTATCTCACCTCGAGACCTAGTGAGTCAACAGGTAGCTGAGCCCGAGAGAACAACCTCGCTCAGCTACAGCAGCAATGATAATTACTTTAGCGGACCAACTTAACGGGGGGGGGGGGTCCATTCACCACGTTTGGTGCCGCTGCAATCCGACCTTTCGGTCCTGGGCCTCCTCCATGGCCAGAGTGAGGCCCGTCGTAAATTGGAGGAGCAGCATCTCGTATTCCGCTTGGGTAGTTTGTACCCCAGTGGTATGAACATCGACTTCTCCAATTTCAGGTAGTCCCTTCTTTCTCCTCCCCTTCCCAGCTATCCCTCAAACCACTGTCTCCGCCTCTTCCTTTCTTCTTCCCGCCTCCCCACCCCCACATCAGTCTGAAGAAGGGTCTCGACCCGAAACGTCGCCTATTTCCTTCGCTCCATAGACGCTGCCTCACCCGCTGAGTTTCTCCAGCATTTGTGTCTACCTTCGATTTTTCCAGCATCTGCAGCTCCCTCTTAAACACTCGGACTATCCTTGATCAGACTCTGCTGGCTTTACCTTCCACCAAACGTTATTCCCTTATCATGTAGCTGCATACTGTAAATAGCTCGATTGTAATCATGTGTTGTCTTTCTGCTGACTGGATAGCATGCAACGAAAGCCTTTCGCAGTACCTCGGTACATGTGACAATAAACTAAACTGAATTGACTGTTATATAACCATATAACAATTACAGCACGGAAACAGGCCATCTCGGCCCTTCTAGTCCATGCCGAACACTTACTCTCACCTAGTCCCATCTACCTGCACTCAGACCATAACCCTCCATTCCTTTCCCGTCCATATACCTATCCAATTTATTTTTAAATGATAAAATCGAACCTGCCTGTCTCCACCACTCCCACTGGAAGCTCATTCCACACAGCTACAACTCTCTGAGTAAAGAAGTTCCCCCTCATGTTACCCCTAAACTTCTGTCCCTTAATTCTCAAATCATGTCCTCTTGTTTGAATCTTCCCAACTCTCAATGGGAAAAGCTTATCCACGTCAACTCTGTCTATCCCTCTCACCATTTAAAATAAATTGTTGGTTGATATTGTTTAGTTTTGAGATGGGGCACGGAAACAGGCCCTTCGGCCCAACAAGTCCGTGCCGACCAGCGATCCCCGCACACTAACGCTATCGCGCATGCACACACACACGAACACGATCACACACGAACGAACGACAATTTTACCAAGCCAATTAACCTGGACTTCTTTGCATAGTGGGAGGAAACCGCAACTCCCAGGGGAAAACCCACGCAGGTCACGGGAAGGTCTAGTGTGACCAAACGGGTCTCTGGCACCGTGAGGCAGCAACTTCACTGCTGCGCCACTGTGCCAACCAGTTGGATTAGTAGATACAGCATGGAAGCAGGTCCTTTGGCCCACTGAGCTCGTGCTGACAATGAATCTTCCGTTCCCATGTTTAAACAAAGTAACTGCAGATGTTTTGTGCGGCACGGTGGCATAGCAGTAGAGTTGCTGCCTTACAGCGCCAGAGACCCCGGTTCGATCCTGACTACGGATGCTTGTCCGTACAGAGTTTGTACATTCTTCCCGTGACCAAACCCAAACCAATTAGCAGCAGACAAGAGAATTCGTTCCAATTTGAGATTCCAGCTACCAAGATGGATGTGTACAGCAATTCGTTCTTCCCCTGCACAATTAAAGCATGGAATAATCTTCACCCTACCATAGTTACCCAACCAGATGCAACTACATTCTTTCTTCCCAAAAACCCTTTCTGGCTTAAGTCTTCCCTCCACCACCTCCAGTTTAAATTCCAGTTGGAATATTTTGGAGAACCAAGAACCAAGAACCTGCGTGGGTTTTCTCCGGTTGCTCCGGTTTTCCCCCACACTCCAAAGACATACAGGTTTGTAGGTTAATTGGCTTGGTAAATGTAACAATTATCCCAAGTGGGTGTAGGATAGTGTTAGTGTGCGGGGATCGCTGGTCGGCGCGGACCCGGTGGGCCGAATGGCCTGTATCTCGAAACTAAACTGAACTAAACTGCCTCAAAGTATCAAAGATCCGCACCACCTCAGGCCACGCTCTCATCTCGCTGCTACCATCGGGAAGAAGGTACAGGAGCCTGAGAAGTCAGTGATGAAGAAGGTTCATGAACAGCTTCCTCCCAGCAACCATCAGGCTCTTGAACACTGCCCTCAGCAATTAGGGCCCACTATGGACTTTGGTTTTGGTCTGGTTCCTATTAAATCTTTCCCCTCTCACCTTAAACCTACATCCTCTGATTCTCGATTCCGCAATGCTGGATAAAAGGCGAAGGTAATAAATGCTTGATCATCAAGCACAGTTTAACAGCTTAACAGTCTACCCATTCATTTATCGTGGATTATTGTTGTGACAGGCTGATGGCAGTGACTAGGGAGGGGTTATTTTTGGTATCTCATTTTTCTTTTATTGTTGTCTTGTTATATGTTAGCATAAGTTGTTTTTTTTAAATTCTTTTCGTACACACTGTCTGTAACAAATAGACAACTTTGAACTTTGTTATGTCCTGAATACTAAATAAAAAAGATTTTGATTTTTTTTTAAAAGATGAAGGTAGACACAAAATGCTGGAGAAACTCAGTGGGTGAGGCAGCATCTATGGGGCGAAGGAAATGGGCGTCG
Source organism: Amblyraja radiata (assembly GCF_010909765.2). Classification (NCBI taxonomy): domain Eukaryota; kingdom Metazoa; phylum Chordata; class Chondrichthyes; order Rajiformes; family Rajidae; genus Amblyraja; species Amblyraja radiata. Next base: position 5,890,333 of record NC_046000.1, on the reverse strand, counting down.
TTTCGGGTCTGAACCCTTCTTCGGGCTGATGGGGGGGGGGGGGGGGGGGGGCGGGAAGAAGAAAGGAAGAAGCGGAGACAGTTCTTGTGGTCTTAGGATTGGAGGGAAGGGGGAATCACAGGTCGAGGGGGGGGGGGGGGGGGGTTGTCAAACTGTCTTCCGAAAGTTTTGTGGTCACAGAAGTTTGATGTTTAACTATTTAGGAATGAAACCAAGTAGAGTTTCGTTTCAAGAGGGAGTATTCGGGGGAACTTCAGCTGTTGAAGGGACTTTACGATACGATAGCACATTATTTATCCCAGGAGGGAAATTGGTCTGCCAACAGTCGTAAAACACTAGATACATGAAATTAAAGTGATTGGTGGGGGGGGGGGGGTTAGTCTACCCCAAGACTGAAGGGGGAGCAGTTGTACAGTTTGATAGCCACAGGGAAGAAGGATCTCCTGTGGCGTTCTGTGCTGCATCTTGGTGGAACCAGTCTGTTGCTGCACAACAGAGCGGCTGGGCTTGTACACTCTACAGTTTAGAAGGATGAGAGGGGATCTTATTGAAACATACAAGATTATTAAGGGTTTGTGCAGGCTAGAGGCAGGAAACATGTTCCCGATGTTGTGGGAGTCCAGAACCAGGGGCCACACACAGTTTAAGAATAAGGGGTAAGCCATTTAGAACGGAGATGAGGAAACACCTTTTCACGCAGAGAGTTGTGAGTCTGTGGAATTCTCTGCCTCAGAGGGCGGTGGAGGCCGGTTCTCTGGAAACTTTCAAGAGAGAGTTAGATAGGGCTCTTAAAGATAGCGGAGTCAGGGGATATGGGGAGAAGGCAGGAACGGGTTACTGATTGGGGATGATCAGCCATGATCACATTGAATGGCAGTGCTGGCTTGAAGGGCCGAATGGCCTACTCCTGCACCTATTCAGTATACCCCACGACCGAAGGGGGAGGGGTTGTCCGGTTTGATAGCCACAGGGAAGAAGGATCTCCTGTGGCGTTCTGTGCTGCATCTTGGTGGAATCAGTCTGTTGCTGAAGGTGCTCCTCAGGTTGACCAGTGTGTCACAGACGAGGGTGGTGTTCGATCTGTAGGCTCTGCACACGGTGGTATAAAAACTTCCTCACAGTGCCAGAGACCCGGGTTCTAGCCAGACTACTGGTGCTGTCTGTACGGGTTTTGTACGCTCTCCCTGTGACCGCGTGGGTTTTCTCTGGGCCCTCTGGTTTCCTCCCACGCTCCAAAGAAGCGCCAAAGGGTTTGTAATCTTTGGTCAAATTGTAAATTATTCCTAGTGGGTGGGATATGGTGCTGGTGCAACAGGATGATCGCTGGTTGACGCGGACTAGTTTAGTTTAGAGACACAGCGTGGAAACAGGCCCCTCGGCCCACCGGGTCCGCGCCGACCAGCGACCCCCGCACATTAACACCATCCTCCACCCACTAGGGACAATTTTTTCTTTTAACATTTACCAAAGCCAATTAACCTACAAACCTGCACGTCTTTGGAGTGTGGGAGGAAACCGAAGATCTCGGAGAAAACCCACGCGGGTCACGGGGAGAACGTACAAACTCCGTACAGACAGCGCCCGTCGTCGGGTTCGAACCCGGCGCTGCATTTGCTGTAAGGCAGCGACTCTACCGCTGCGCCACCGTGACTAGACTGGCTTCCGCGCTGTAACTCGTCTAAATCTAGAGTCAACCATCCATTTTCTCCAGAGATGCTGCCTGACCCACTGAGTTACTCCAGCATTTTGCGTTCATCTTTGGTATAAACCGGCATCTGCAGTTCCTTTATATTTCTGTACCTTTCTATCGCCTGTGTTCTACGATTCCATTTGGCGGGTGCTGTGAGTCTAGTAAGCTGCACCATATGTCACTGTTTCATATTCTCAAAGACTCTTATCAGCGAGTTCAAGTCAAAGTCAATTCTATCCGCCACGTACTCCCGATGATGCAGTGAAATGAATTTGCCAGCAGCGATACACTTAAAAATAACACACAATAAAGTTTAACACAAACATAGAAACATGGAAAATAGGTGCAGGAGTAGGCCATTCGGCCCTTCGAGCCTGCACCGCCATTCAATATGATCATGGCTGATCATCCAACTCAGTATCCTGTACCTGCCTTCTCTCCATACCCCCTGATCCCTTTAGCCACAAGGGCCACTTCTAACTCCCTCTTAAATATAGCCTCAACTACCTTGTGTGGCAGAGAATTCCAGAGATTCACCACTCTCTGTGTGAAAAATGTTTTCCTCATCTCGGTCCTAAAAGATTTCCCCCTTATCCTTAAACTGTAACCACTTGTTCTGGACTTCCCCAACATCGGGAACAATCTTCCTGCATCTAGCCTGTCCAACCCCTTAAGAGTTTTGTACGTTTCTATAAGATCCCCCCTCAATCTTCTAAATTCTAGCGAGTACAAGCCGAGTCTATCCAGTCTTTCTTCATATGAAAGTCCTGACATCCCAGGAATCAGTCTGGTGAACCTTCTCTGTACTCCCTCTATGGCAAGAATGTCTTTCCTCAGATTAGGGGACCAAAACTGTACGCAATACTCCAGGTGTGGTCTCACCAAGACCCTGTACACCTGCAGTAGAACCTCCCTGCTCCTATATTCAAATCCTTTTGCTATGAACATCCACCACAGCATTCTTCACTGTGGTGGAAGGCAACAAAGTTCAGCCAGTCCCAGCCGTCAGTTGAATTTAAATTGAATTTTTTGAAAAAACCTTGATTGGAGCAGGGAGGTTCTACTGCAGTTGTTCAGGGCCTTGGTGAGACCACACCTGGAGTGTTGCGTACAGTTTTGGTCTCCTAATCTGAGGAAAGACATTCTTCCCATAGAGGGAGTACAGAGAAGGTTCACCAGACTGATTCCTGGGATGTCAGGACTTTCATATGAAGAAAGACTGGATAGACTCGGCTTGTACTCGCTAGAATGTAGAAGATTGAGGGGGGATCTTATAGAAACGTACAACATTCTTAAGGGGTTGGACAGGCTAGATGCAAGAAGATTGTTCCCGATGTTGGGGAAGTCCAGAACAAGGGGTCACAGTTTAAGGATAAAGGGGAAGTCTTTTAGGACCGAGATGAGAAAAACATTCTTCACCCAGTGGTAAATCTGTGGAATTCTCTGCCACAGAAGGTAGTTGAGGCCACAGTTCATTGGCTATATTTAAGAGGGAGTTAGATGTGGCCCTTGTGGCTAAAGGGATCAGGGGGTATGGAGAGAAGGCAGGTACAGGATACTGAGTTGGATGATCAGCCATGATCATATTGAATGGCGGTGCAGGCTCGAAGGGCCGAATGACCTACTCCTGCACCTATTTTCTATGTTTCTATGTTGATTCATCAAAATCTAAAGTTGACTATAAAGCCATCAAATCGTCGTGTGGTTGTTGGGAGAGGATCTAGTTCACTGCGTTCTTTGGGGAAGTTTGTTCTTTGGGGACGTTTGCTCAGCTAGGTTTGTGGCTATGAGCCCATGGCATGAGAGGAGAGTTTCATCGTGTTCTCTGCGGTGACGTGGCCGATGCAGGAAGGCAGCTAGAGCCAGGCACCAAACTCAACATGCTTGCTATTGAGGGAGTGCAGCGTAGGTTCACCAGGTTAATTCCCGGGATGGCGGGACTGTCGTACGCTGAGAGAATGGAGCGGCTGGGCTTGTACACTCTGAAGTTTAGAAGTATGAGAGGGGATCTTATTGAAACATATAAGATTATTAAGGGTTTGGACACGCTAGAGGCAGGAAACATATTCCCGATGTTGGGGGAGTCCAGGACCAGGGGCCACACAGTTTAAGAATAAGGGGTAAGCCATTTAGAACGGAGCCAAGTAAACACTTTTTCACACAGAGAGTGGTGAATCTGTGGAATTCTCTGCCACAGAAGGTAGTTGAGGCCAGTTCATTGGTTCTTTTTAAGAGGGAATTAGATGTGACCCTTGTGGCTAAAGGGATCAGGGGGTATGGAGAGAAGGCAGGTACAGGATACCGAGTTAGATGATCAGCTATGATCATATTGAATTGCAGTGCAGGTTCGAAGGGCCGAATGGCCTACTCCTGTACCATATAATCATATAACCATATAACAATTACAGCACGGAAACAGGCCATCTCGGCCCTACAAGTCCGTGCCGAACAATTATTTTCCCTTAGTCCCACCTGCCTGCACTCATACCATAACCCTCCATTCCCTTCTCATCCATATGCCTATCCAATACTCCTGCACCTATTTTCTATGTTTCTATGTTTCCCGTCCATATACCTGTCCAATTTATTTTTAAATGATAAAATCAAACCTGCCTCCACCACTTCCACTGGAAGCTCATTCCACACCGCTACCACTCTCTGAGTAAAGAAGTTCCCCTATTTTCTATGTTTCTATGCACAGTAGAGAGCATGCTGACTGGTTGCATCGTGGCTTGGTTCAGCAACTTGAGCGTCCAGGAGCGGAGAAGGATGCAGAAAGTTGTGACCACTGCCCGGTCCATCATCGGCTCTGACCTCCCCACCATCGAGGGGATCTATCGCAGTCGCTGCCTCAAATAGGCTGGCAGCATCATCAAGGACCCACACCAGCCTGGCCACACACTCATCCCTCTGCTACCATCGGGCAGAAGGTACAGGAGCCTGAAATCTGTTACATCCAGGTTCAGGAACAGCTACTTCCCCACAGCCATCAGGCTATTAAACTCACTAACAAACCGACACTGAACTGCACTTTCTCTGCTTATTTAGGTGTATATTGAACTGAACTGTTCTGTATTTTTGCTTACAATATTCTGTTGTGCTGCAGAAAGCAGGAATTCCATTGTCCTATCTGGGACACATGACAATAAACTCTCTTGACTTGACTTGACTTCTATTCTAAATGCTAAATTGCCCCTGGTGTGTGTAGGGCCCGTTTACGTGCTGTATCACTAAGCTAAACTAACAAAGGCGACAAATGAACTGTGGTGCGAAGGGCTGTTTGGCCCGTCTTAAACCACCGACCTAGGAAAGCCAGAAAAAAAAGAAATAGAACTGCAGATGCTGAAAATCCGAGATAAAACCAGAAAGTGGTAATAGTTCGTTCAAGTGTTCAAGTGAGTTTATTGTCCTGTGTCCCTGATAGGACAATGAAATTCTTGCTTTGCTTCAGCACAGAAGAACATAGTAGGCATTGACTACAGAACAGATCAGTGTGTCCATATACCATTATATAAATATATACACACATCAATAAATTAAACGGATAAAGTGCAAATAAACAGATAATGGGCTATTAATGTTCAGAGTTTTGTCCGAGCCAAGTTTATTAGCCTGATGGCTGTGGGGAAGTAGCTATTCCTGAACCTGGATGTTGCAGTCTTCAGGCTCCTGTACCTTCTACCTGAAGGTAGCAGGGAGATGAGTGTGTGGCCAGGATGGTGTGGGTCCTTGATGACACCGCCAGCCTTTTTGAGGCAGCGACTGGACACAGCAGGACGGGCAGCACCCGAGGGGGGAGAGGGTGTTCCACCGATCCACTCTGATAACTCGGCATAGATCAGTTTGGGCGGCACAGTGGCGCAGCGGTAGAGTTGCTGCCTCACAGCGCCACGGACCCGGGTTCGATCCCGTCTACGGGTGCTGTCTGCACGTTCTCCCCGTGACCTGCGTGGGTTTTCTCCCAGATAGTTATTTCAGGAGTTCAAGTTACATTTATTGTCACATGCACCGATTGGTACAGTGAGGTTTGAGTTACCAGACAGCCCCGAATAAAAATAACACAACACACGATAGAATTTAACATGAACAACCCCCCCCCCCACCTCCACAGCGGAATCAACGTTTCCCACTGTGAGGGAAGGCACTAAAGTTCAGTCATCTTCCTCTTTGTTCACCCGTGGTCGGGGCCTATTGAGCCCTCCGCAGTCGCCGCTACGGGCGGCCCGATGTTTCAGGCCCTCTCGCCGTGGTGATCGGAACTCCGGCATCGTAACGGAAGAACACTCTCAGCGGCTTGGAGTTTCCGAATCGGCCGCTTCCTACTGCTTCCGACCGCGGCTCCCGAAGTCCACAAGCCGAGCTGGACGGAGCTGGCGAATCCCCGCCAAAGGTGTCAATGGTCGGCTTGAGTTCTCAGTACCTTTAGTTGAGAAGTAGCGAGTCTCTGGCGCTGTGTGGCAGCAACTCTACCGCTACATCACTGTGCCCACCATGTGTGATTTTCATTATTATTCTTTTTCTTTGGGCAGGTGCTGTACATCCAGGCCTTTGTCTTGGTCTTTCTCGTCGGCAAGTTCATGAGGAAGGTGTTCTTCGGGCAACTGCGGGCTGCAGAGATGGAGGTGAGATGGCCATTCGTCTTGTGATTGCCCACTGCACTGAACTCTGCGGTGGGAGTTACGCTGGAGGCAGGAAACACGTTCCCCCTGTTGGGGGGGGGGGTGTCCAGAACCAGGGGCCAATAGACAATAGGTGCAGGAGTAGGCCCTTCGAGCCATTCAATGTGATCATGGCTGATCATTTTAATCACAGTTTAAGAATAAGGGGGTGGGCCATTTAGAACGGAGATGAGGAAAAACTTTTTTCACCCAGAGAGTTGTGAATCTGTGGAATTCTCCTCGGAAGGCAGTGGAGGCCAATTCTCAGGATGCTTTCAAGGGAGAGTTGGATAGAGTTCTTAAAGATAGCTTTAATCTCAAGGGGCATGGGGAGAAGGCAGGAACATGGTACTGATTGTGGATGATCACAGTTCTTTCCTTCCTGTTTCCCCAGCATTTAATCGAACGCTCCTGGTACGCAGTGACGGAGACCTGCCTGGCGTTCACCGTCTTCAGGGACGACTTCAGCCCGCGCTTTGTGGCCATCTTCACCCTGCTCCTCTTCCTCAAGTGCTTCCACTGGCTGGCAGAGGACCGCGTGGACTTTGTGAGTGTGGCCTGGCCCTGGGTCTCTTTAGTTTCGTTTAGAGATACAGCGCGGAAACAGGCCCTTCGGCCCACTGAGTCCGCGCCGACCAGCGATCCCCGCACATTAACACCATCCTACACACACCAAAAAAAAATCAAACTCGTGGTAAGCACGTAGAGGGTACGTCAGAGCTCGGGGACGTCTCTTAGCGGCGCGTAACGCTGTCGGCAGGTACTCGGGGAAACGCGGTAAGCTCGTGAAGATTTTTCAACGTGTTGAAAAATGTCCACGAGATCCCCGAGTACCTACGAGCGGCCATTACCGTAATTCTCCGAGTTCGAATCAGGGGAAACTCGGGAGAACTCTTGAATCAGCTCGTACAGTGGGACAGGCCCTTACGGCAACAACTCTACTGCTGCACCGCCGTGTGCGGGGCTGGGCCTGCCGCGGTTTAGTCTATTGCCGTGCGCACCGAGGTACAGCGAAAAGCTCTTGTCGCACGCTATCCAGTCAGCAGAAGGGATTATGAGAGGGATAGACAGAGTTGACGTGGATAAGCTTTTTCCATTAAGAGTAGGGAAGATTCAAACAAGAGGACATGATTTGAGAATTAAGGGACAAAAGTTTAGGGGCAACATGAGGGGGAACATCTTTACTCAGAGAGTGGTAGCTGTGTGGAATGAGCTTCCAGTGGAAGTGGTGGAGGCAGGTTCGATTTTATCATTTAAAAATAAATTGGATAGGTATATGGACGGGAAAGGAATGGAGGGTTATGGTCTGAGTGCAGGTAGATGGGACTAGGTGAGAGTAAGTGTTCGGCACGGACTTGAAGGGCCGAGATGGCCTGTTTCCGTGCTGTAATTGTTATATGGTTACACGGTCAAAGGTCAGGGGCGCTGATATATTAACCCATGTCTGAAGAAGGGTCTGGACCCGAAACGTCACCCGTTCCTTCTCTCCAGAGATGCTGCCTGTCCCGCTGAGTTACTCCGCCATTTTTGTGTCTCCCGGCTCAAGGACAATACAATGGCAATTGCAATCGAGCCATTCACTGTGTACAGATGCATGAGCGACCCTGATCTAGCTCTCTGGAGAGCTGGGAATTTGTAGTTTGCGTCCAGGCCCGAAAGCAAATGTCAGAGGCAGCAGAGGAAGACAGTCGGTGGAAGAAATGGAAGATAGACACAAAAAGCTGGAGTAACTCAGATGGAGCGGCAGCCTGTTTAAGAAGGAACTGCAGATGCTGGAAAGATCGAAGGTAGACAAAAAAGCTGGAGAAACTCAGCCGGTGCAGCAGCATCTATGGAGCGAAGGAAATAGGCATCGTTTCGGGTCGCAACCCTTCTTCAGACCTATAGCAGAGAAAGACAGACCACTTCTAAATGCAATGGGCTGACGTGTAGTACGCAACGGAGCGGAACGTGGGCCTTTTTTACATCCATTTCAGTAACCCGACCCGCAGTGAAATTGGCCACCGAATAGTGGAGAGTGAAGACGATCTCCTTCGACCTCCCTTCGACTATGATGAAGACTATCTACGACTACCCTCGATTCCCTACGACTAACATACTGACCTACTACAACCTACTACGACTAAACCTACAAGTCAAAAAATATCGATTTTTTCCACGGCGACCTTTTTTTACTCGCGGGCATTTGTCAACATGTTGAAAAATACGCCGCGACCTAGCTGAGGCCTCGGGTACGGGGAGACCACTCTCGAGCATGAAGGAGAGTTACAAAGACCTCGTGTCGACCATGCTGCGAGTACGAGTCGAGGGAAAACTCGCCAGAACTGGCGGATTAGGTCGCCCAAGTGGGAATAGGGCCTTTAGATAATACTTTAGGCTTGATTTTCTTAGTTGAGCGCTTATCCTGGAGTTATAGCACGAGTACTCTGTGTTTTAATTGGAATGAGGTTTAGTGCAAGATAAAGCCAGCAAAGTCTGATCAAGGGTCATCAATGAGGTAGATAGTAGTTCAGCACTGCTCTCTGGTTGTTGGTAGGATGCTTCAGTTGCCTGATAACAGCTGGGAAGATACTGACCCTGAATCTGGAGGTGTGCGTACGTTTTCACACTTCGATACGTGGCCAGGGTGCGACTGGTCCTTGATTATGCTGCTGGCCTTGCCACGGCTGGTTTGTTTTGGCAGGGCGGTGAGTTGGCACGCCGGCATGCAAATGCTATTGTCTGAGAGCTCTCCAGTTTCCATGGGCCTGAGGGTGTAATCCTTGCGCAAAAACCCTGCTGATTGCAGGAAAGTGAAGTAAGGAGGAGTCATTAGGAGCAAAGAAACATAGAAAATAGGTGCAGGAGTAGGCCATTCGGCCCTTTGAGCCTGCACCGCCATTCAATATCATCATGGCTGATCATCCAACTCAGTATCCTGTACCTGCCTTCTCTCCATACCCCCTGATCTCTTTAGCCACAAGGGCCACATCTAACTCCCTCTTAAATAAAACCAATGAACTGTGGCCTCAACTACTTTCTGTGGCAGAGAATTCCACAGATTCACCACTCTCTGTGTGAAAAAACTTTTTCTCATCTCGGTCCTAACAGACTTCCCCCTTATCCTTAAACTGTGACCCCTTGTTCTGGACTTCCCCAACATCGAGAACAATCTTCTTGCATCTAGCCTGTCCAACCCCTTAAGAATTTTGTACGTTTCTGTAAGATCCCCCCTCAATCTTCTATATTCTAGCGAGTACAAGCCGAGTCTATCCAGTCTTTCTTCATATGAAAGTCCCGCCATCCCAGGAATCAGTGTGGTTCTCTCTGAGACCAAAGAGATCTCTCTGCAGTTGTACAGGCCCCCAGTGAGACAACACCTGGAGTATTGTGTGCAGTTTTGGTCCCCTAATTTGAGGAAGGATATTCTTGCTATTGAGGGAGTGCAGCGTAGGTTTACAAGGTTAATTCCCGGGATGGCGGGACTGTCATACGCTGAGAGAATGGAGCGGCTGGGCTTGTACACTCTGGAGTTTAGATGGATGAGAGGGAATCTTATTGAAACATATAAGATTATTAAGGGTTTAGACACGCTAGAGGCAGGAAACATGTTCCCGATGTTGGGGGAGTCCAGAACCGGGGGCCACACAGTTTAAGAATAAGGGGTAAGCCATTTAGAACGGAGACGAGGAAACACTTTTTCTCACAGAGAGTTGTGAGTCTGTGGAATTCTCTGCCTCAGAGGGCGGTGGAGGCCGGTTCTCTGGATACTTTCAAGAAAGAGCTAGATAGGGCTCTTAAAGATAGCGGAGTCAGGGGATATGGGGAGAAGGCAGGAACGGGGTACTGATTGGGGATGATCAGCCATGATCACATTGAATGGCAGTGCTGGCTCGAAGGGCCGAATGGCCTACTCCTGCACCTATTGTCTATTGTCTAGTCCTCTCGTGATTTTGCACACCTCTATCAGATCGCCCTTCATCCTCCTGCGCTCCAGAGAATAGAGGCCCAGCCTGCTCGACCTCTCCCTGTAGCTCACACCCTCGAGTCCTGGCAACGTCCTCGAACACGTGAAGTCTAATGTGAGGGGGTTTGTGCAACGTTGCTGTTTTCTGTCCCGACGGGACCTGCTGTCCTCGCTGATCCCTTTGTGTTTCCCCGCAGATGGAGAGGAGCCCGAACATCTCCGTGCTGTTCCACCTCCGTGTTACCTGTAAGTGCCGCTGTGTCAAGGGAGCCTCTGGTGGCCCTTGGATTTTTTTTTGTGGGGGGGGGGGGGGTTATAGTTTCACCGTGCCTGCATCTCACCCACACGCGTTTAGACAATAGATAATAGGTGCAGGAGGAGGCCATTCGACCCTTCGAGCCAGCACCGCCATTCAATGTGATCATGGCTGATCATCCCCAATCAGTACCCCGTTCCTGCCTTCTCCCCATATCTTCTTAGAGTAAAGGGGAGGTCATTTAAGACTGAGGGGAGAAAAAACTTTTTCACCCAGAGAGTTGTGAATTTGTGGAATTCCCTGCCACAGAGGGCAGTGGAGGCCAAGTCACTGGATGGATTTAAGAGAGAGTTAGATAGAGCTCTAGGGGCTAGTGAAGTCGAGGGATATGGGGAGAAGACAGGCACGAGTTATTGATTGGGGACGATCAGCCATGATCACGATGAATGGCGGTGCTGACTCGAAGGGCCAAATGGCCTCCTGCTGCACTTATTTTCTATGTTTGTACCCCCTGACTTTTAAGAGCCTTATCTAGCTTTCTCTTGAAAGCCTTCCAGGGAACCTGCCTCCACCGCCCTCTGAGGCAGAGAATTCCGGACTCACCACTCTCTGTGAGAAAAAGTGTTTCCTCGTCTCCGTTCTAAATGGCTTACTCCGAATTCTTAAACTGTGGCCCCTGGTTCTGGACTCCCCCAACATCGAGAACATGTTTCCTGCCTCTAGCGTGTCCAAACCCTTAACAATCTTATATGTTTCAATGAGATCTCCTCTCATCCTTCTAAACTCCAGAGTGTACAAGCCCAGCCGCTCCATTCTCTCAGCATATGACAGTCCCGCCATCCCGGGACGTGCTGGCTCTGGAGAGGGTCCAGAGGAGGTTTACGAGAACGATCCCAGGAAACAGGCCCTTCGGCCCAACTCGCCCACACCGGCCAACAATGTCCGAGTTACACTAGTCCCACCTGCCTGCTCTTGGTCCATATCCCTCCAAACCAGTCCTATCCATGTACCTGTCTAACTGTTTCTTAAACGTTGGGATAGTCCCGGCCTCAACTACCTCATCCGGCAGCTTGTTTCATATGATGAGCGTTTGTCGGCACTGGGTCTGTACTTGCTGGAGTTTAGAAGGATGAGGGGGGGGGGAACCTCATTGAAACGTACAGAATAGTGAAAGGCCTGGATAGAGTGGATGTGGAGAGGATGTTTCCACTAGTGGGAGAGTCTAGGGCCTGAGGGCACAGCCTCGGGATTACAGGACGTTCCTTCAGGAAGGAGATGAGGAATTTCTTTAGTCAGAGGGTGGTGACGGCTGTGGAGGCCACAAGTCAGTTGATATTTTTAAGGTTGAGATAGATGGATTCTTGATTAGTGCGGGTGTCAGAGGTTATGGGGGGAAGGCAGGAGAATGGGGTTTGGAGGGAGAGATAGTTCAGCCATGATTGAATGGCGGAGTAGACTTGATGGGCCGAATGGCCTAATTCTGCCATCAATTGAGGATGGATTAGATGGGGGGGGGGGGGGGGGGGTGATGGTTGAAGGGGAGGGCAATTGAACACAGGTGGGTGTATGGAACGGGCTGCCAGAGGAGGTAGTTGAGACTGGGACTATCCAAATGTTTAAAAGCAGTTAGACAGGTACATGTATAGGACAGGTTTGGAGGGATATGGACCCAAAGCGGGCAGGTGGGACTAGTGTAGCTGGTCGGTGTGGACAAGTTGGGCCGAAAGGCCTGTTTCCTCACACTATGAGGCCTGTATCATTCTATGACTCTAATTGAGGGTGGATTGGTAGAGGGGGGGTGGGCAGATGAGGAGGGGGCTTGGGCGGCTGAGGGGGCCGCTTGCGGTCGAGAGGGGAGGGGTTTTGGGGGGGGGGGAGTGCACTGAGATTGTAGGCCCGTGTTTTGTACGTGGAGCTGAAGGTTGGTGAGTATCTCTGTTCCCTGTGCATCTGTGGTACAGGATTTGCATAGGTGATGCTAAAAACTGCCGCACTGGGAACCCCCCCCCCCCCAATCTCTGTGGCCGTGCCTCTGACGTGTCTTCTCGGACGCTGCATGGCTTGTGGGGAAGTGGTTGAGTCCGGCGCTTCACTGGAGGTCGGCTCACACCTGCTAACATGCAGCTTGGACCGACGGGGCTGCGGTTATTTTCAAGGCCTACAGAGAAGGTTCACCAGACTGATTCCTGGGATGGCAGGACTTTCATATGAAGAAAGACTGGATAGACTCGGCTTGTAAAGTTAGTCCCTGGTGAGGTAGGAGTTTACAGTCCGAATGGCCTCTGGGAAGAAACTCCTTCTCAACCTCTCCGTTCTCACAGCTTGGCAACGGAGGCGTTTGCCTGAACGTAGCAGCTGGAACAGTCCGTTGCAGGGGTGGAAGGGGTCTCCCATGATCTTGTTGGCTCTGGAGTTGCACCTCCTGATGTATAGTTCTCATAGTGCGTTGGGCCGAACGCACAACTCTCTGCAGAGCCTTCTTGTCCTGGGCAGAGCAATTCCCAAACCAAATCGTGATATTTCCGGACAAGATGCTTTCCACAGCCGCTGAGTAGAAGCACTGGAGGATCCTCAGAGACACTCAATTTCCTCAATTGCCTGAGGTGGTAAAGGCGCTGCCTTGCCTTACTCACGAGTGCTGCAGCGTGTGTTGTCCATGTCATATCCTCAGAGATGTGGACTCCCAGGTCTCTAAAACAGCTCACCCTATCCCCAGTATCCCCATTTATCCTCAATGGTGTGTACATCCTCGGGTGATGTGTCCTCCTAAAGATTATGCCGCCTGTCCCGCTGAGTTACTCCAGCTTTTTGTGTTGATATTCAGGGGAATGCACGGTTTGGCAACTGGAAGTTTGGCGTTTGGCATTTCAGTTATAATTAAAAATTTATAATTGTGATTTTTGTTTGTATCTCTCTGCAGCACTCATGGGCTTGCTCACTGTGTTAGACCTCCTGTTTGTAAACCACGCTTGTCACAGCATCATGACCCGAGGCGCGTCTGTCCAGCTGGTGTTCGGCTTTGAGGTGAGACTCGACCGATGGCAATTGAATTAGAATTAGAATGCCTTTATTGTCATTCAAACAAACAAAGGTTTCAACAAAGTTTTGTTACCTTCAGTCATAACAGCAAAATAAACCAAAACACAATGAACACAGTTTCACACAAACATCCATCACAGTGAATCTCCAAACACCTCCTCACTGTGATGGACGGCAAAAGTTGTGTCTCTTCCCTGTTCTTTGTTCTTCTCTCAATTCAATTCAACTTTAATGTCATTGCACAAATACTAAGTATGGGTACAATGAAATGCAGTTTTGCGTCAGTCCGTAGTAGTAATGCATATAGAAATTAAAAATATATATATTTTAAAAATATTTTTTAAATACCTTACCTTGGGCCGAACGGTATGGTATGTTAGCATTCTCGAATGGTATGTTAGCATTCATAGCAAAAGGATTTAAGTATAGGAGCAGGGAGGTTCTACTGCAGTTGTACAGGGTCTGGGTGAGACCACACCTGGAGTATTGCGTACAGTTTTGGTCTCCTAATCTGAGGAAAGACATTCTTGCCATAGAGGGAGTGCAGAGAAGGTTCACCAGACTGATTCCTGGGATGGCAGGACTTTCATATGAAGAAAGACTGGATAGGCTCGGCTTGTACTCTCTAGAATTTAGAAGATTGAGGGGGATCTTATAGAAACTTACAAAATTCTTAAGGGGTTGGACAGGCTAGATGCAAGAAGATTGTTCTCGATGTTGGGGAAGTCCAGAACAAGGGGTCACAGTTTAAGGATAAGGGGGAAATCTTTTAGGACCGAGATGATTGGTCTCTCACCAGGGACGTGCGAGCTCCCGGTTTTACTTCTTTTGTCCGCCTCGTTTACGTTTGCCTTCGTTAAGCTGGGAGTAGAAGGTTAATAATGGTTCGTCTTCCGTCCGAACAATTATGAACCTTCGTGGAATGAGTTGACTGCCGCTGATCTGTGTAACCGTGGCGTTCTCTCCTTGCAGTACGCCATACTTCTCACCATGGTGCTGACCATCTTCATCAAGTACGTCCTCCACACCATTGACCTTCAGAGCGAGAATCCCTGGGACAACAAGGCCGTTTACATGCTGTACACGGAGCTGCTGACCGGTATGGCGATGCGAGGGGTGGGGGGGGGGGGGGGGGGCGGCGTGACGTCTTGGGTGACCAATGGGTGGGGTGGGGTCGGGTTTGCTGACCGGACCACCAATCCTGGGAGGCGGCCATTTTGATCGGGCCCCAAGGCGGCCATTTTGATCGGCCACAAAGGTTGTCAAGGTGCACCCATGCCAGCTGGGAGTAACTCAGCGGGTCAGACTGCATCTGCGGAGATAAGGAAGAGGTGACCTTTCAGGTCGTCACCCGTTGAGTCTGAAGAAGGGTCTCGACCTAAAACGTCACCCCGTTCCTTCTCTCCAGAGATGCTGCCTGTCCCGCTGAGTTACTCCAGCATTTTGTGTCCATCTTCAGTTTAAACCAGCATCTGCAGTTCCTTCCTACACATCTCTGAAGGCTATATGTTGCATTGTTTATTAGAGTATTGTTCCACAATTGTCAGTAGACGCAATTTGTTTCTCAATTTCAATGGCCTTCCGTGGTGAATCAGGCGCAGGTTCGGCGATCGCTTCGCCCAACACCTCCGCACAGTCCGCATTAACCAACCTGATCTCCCGGTGGCTCAGCACTTCAACCCCCTCCCATTCCAAATCGTACTTTTCTGTCCTGGGCCTCCTCCATGGCCAGAGTGAGGCCCACCGCAAATTGGAGGAGCAGCACCTCATATTTTGCTTGGGCAGTTTATACCCCCGCGGTATGAACATTGACCTCCAATTTCAGGTAGTCCCTGCTTTCTCCCTCCTTTCCCTCCCCTTCCCAGCTCTCCCACAGCCCACTGTCTCCGCCTCTTCCTTTCTTATTCCCGCGCCCACCCCCACAACAGTCTGAAGAAGGGTCTCGACCCAACACGTCACCTATTCCTTCGCTCCATAGATGCTGTCTCACCCACTGAGTTTCTCCAGCATTTTTGTCTACCTTCGATTTTTCCAGCATCTGCAGTTCCTTCTTAAACTGTTCTTAAGAGACATCAGAGTCTGATTACTTAGGGGTAACGGTTATTTTTTTTTTCTAGACTGTTTAAATTCAAGACAGCTTTTTTTAATCTGCTTGTCACCAAGTAAAGTCTTTCTAGTTCCCAATCTAAATAATTCGGCCCGCGCAATACTCTATTGTCTAATTCATCTCTTGCGTCAAGTCCAGTTCAGGAAAATGCACATGATAAAAAGAATTACCTGTATTTTATGTTTAAGAAGGAACTGCAGATACTGGAAAAATCGAAGGTAGACAAAAAAGCTGGAAAAACTCAGCGGGCGAGGCAGCATCTATGGAGCGAAGGAATAGGCCCTATCTCTGTTAAAGAGCCCTCTCTAGCTCTCTCTTGAAAGCATCCAGAGAACCAGCCTCCACCTAAGACAGAGA
Organism: Amblyraja radiata; assembly: GCF_010909765.2. Classification (NCBI taxonomy): domain Eukaryota; kingdom Metazoa; phylum Chordata; class Chondrichthyes; order Rajiformes; family Rajidae; genus Amblyraja; species Amblyraja radiata. Next base: position 5,874,280 of record NC_046000.1, on the reverse strand, counting down.
GTGGTGAGACTGGAATTCTCTGCCTCAGAGGGCGGAGGAGGCCGGTTCTCTGGATGCTTTCAAGAGAGAGCTAGATGGGGCTCTTAAAAATAGCGGATCAGGGGATATGGGGAGAAGGCAGGAACGGGATACTGATTGGGGGTGATCAGCCATGACCACATTGAATGGCGGTGCTGTCTCGAAGGGCCGAATGGCCTACTCCTGCACCTATTGTCTATTTTCAACGTGGTGAAGATTTTCGGCGACCTGCAACGACCCATGACGGTTGCCGGAAAAGCCGCGTAGGTGGGACAGGCCGGTAATTGTCCGCGTTTTAAACCTGTGGGATTCTGCTCTTTGTCACCGCCTCTGCTCTCTCCCTGGCTGCAGGCTTCATCAAGGTGCTGCTCTACATGGCCTTCATGACCATCATGATCAAGGTGCACACGTTCCCGCTGTTCGCCATTCGTCCCATGTACCTGACCATGAGGTAAAAGCGCCGGATGTTCGCTCCGTTCCGAGCCCCGCGCCGACCAGCGACCCCCGCGCACGCCGCCACACTCTCCTATAACCACTGGGGGGACAATTTTAATTTACGCCAAGCTAATCGATCGACAAAGTCAAGTCAACTTTATTACAAAATTCTTAAGGGGTTGGACAGGCTAGATACAGGAAGATTGTTCCCGATGTTGGGGAAGTCCAGAACAAGGGGTCACAGTTTAAGGATAAGGGGGGATTCTTTTAGGACCAAGATGAGAAAAACATTTTTCACACAGAGAGTGGTGAATCTGTGGAATTCTCTGCCACAGAAGGTAGTTGAGGCCACATTGGCTATATTTAAGAGCGAGTTAGATGTGGCCCTTGTGGCTAAAGGGATCGGGGGGTACGGAGAGAAGGCAGGTACAGGATACAGAGCTGGATGATCAGCCATGATCATATTGAATGGCAGTGCAGGCTCGAAGGTTGTCCCCAATCAATAACCCAGGGATCAATCTCGTGAGCCTACGCTGCACTGCCTCAATCACAAGGATGTCCTTCCTCAAATTAGGTATAACACCCAGGGCTAACAGAATCAAGGGATATGGGGTGAAAGCAGGAACGTGGTACTGATTTTGGTTGATCAGCCATGATCGTATTGGATGGCTGTGCTGGCTCGAAGGGCCGAGTGGCCTAACCCTGCATCAGTGTTTCTATGCTTATACTGGGTGAACGTGATCCAGCAATAGCTGCAATCTGCAGTGCGATCAAAAATGCATTCTCTCTCTCTCTCTCACTCTCTTGCGCGCTCTCGCGCTCTCGCTCTCTCTTCGGAAGAGCTGATGAAACAGTTCTGAGCGAGAGAGAGAGAGAGAGAGAGAGAGATATCGGTGGAAAGGATTGATGGAGCAGATACTATTTTGCCTTTGTATCTGAGCCAAGAATGTGTTGGTGAACCCTTGCCAAAATACGGGCCCTCCTGAGGAATCTAATCCCTGCATGGGGGGGGGGAACTGAAACTATCCTCGACCACTCGGTAACTGTAGAGCTCCAGCCCGCGTGCCTCCGTAAGGAGTCTTCCTCATCTTTCGGTCTCCAGCGCTCTTTTTGCAATGTGACACCCGTGCAGCGGGCCGGGGGGTGGGGTGGGGGCGGCTAATTCGCTGAACGGACCATAACGCCCTCCCAATGTCTCCCTTCAGGCAATTCAAGAAGGCCGTGACGGATGCCATCATGTCACGGCGGGCCATTCGCAACATGAACACGCTGTGAGTAGTCGCTCGCTGGTGCCGGCCTCTAGTGGCAGGAGGGGGTGTCTGTTAACTGGCCATTGTTGGTGGGGGGGGGTCAACTTGCTGGATGGGGGGGCTTGTGGGGCCAATCAGCTGCTCAACGATGGACTCTTTGAGTCTCTTGCCCAGAGGAGGTGAATCAAAGGCTTGGATAGAGTGGACGTGGAGAGGATGTTTCTACCTGTGGGAGAGTCTAGGACTAGAGGTCGCATCCTCAGAATTAAAGGACAAAGATGAGGAGAGGTTTCTTTAGACAGAGGGTGGTGAATCAGCGGAATTCTTTGGAGGGCAAGTCAGTGGCTATTTTTAAGGCAGAAATAGATCGATTCTTGATTAGTACGGGTGTCAGGCTATGGGGAGAAGGCAGGAGAATGGGGTTAGGAGGGAGAGATAGTTCAGCCACGATTGAATGGCGGAGTAGACTTGATGGGCCGAATGGCCTAATTCTACTGCTATCGCTTATGACCAGAGGACATGGGTTCAAGATGAAGGGGAAAAGATATAATCGGAATCTTGAGGGGTAACTTTTTTCACACAAAGGTGGTGGTGGGTGTATGGAACGAGCTGCCAGAGGAGGTAGTTGAGGCTGGGACTATCCCAACGTTTAAGAAACAGTTCGGGCAGGTTTGGAGGGATATGGACCGAATGCGGGCAGATGGTATCAGCGCAGCTGGGGCATGCTGGCCAGTGTGGGAAAGTTGGGCCGAAGGGCCTGTTTCCAGACTGTATCACTCTGTGACTCTGGCATTTGAATGAATGATACCTTGTTATCAGACGTGACAAGTCACAGTGATATTCTTGCATTTCCCAAGGTATGCAAAGAGTTACCACAGAAAGGGCACCACCAAAGTGACACAGTATTCCATTTAAACACAAAGTGTCTAGTTGTATTGTAGTTGTATAGCACTTGTATGCAGTTGTACAGGGCCCTAGCGAGACCACACCTGGAGTATTGTGTACAGTTTTGGTCCCCTAATTTGAGGAAGGACATTCTTACTATTGAGGGAGCCCAGCGTAGGTTTACAAGGTTAATTCCCGGGAAGGCGGGACTGTCATATGCTGAGAGAATGGAGAGGCTGGGCTTGTATACTCTGGAGTTTAGATGGATGAGAGGATATGAATGTGTGTGTGTGTGAGTGATTGGTGGTGGTCGGAGGGGCCGTAGGCGCGGAATGGCAGCCACGCTTCCGTCAGTCTGCCCCAGGGCAGCTGTGGCTACAGAAGTAGCTCACCATCACCGAGTGTGACTGAGGAGTGAATGAATAATGCGATGTAAAGCGCCTTGAGTATTAGAAAGGCGCTATATAAATCCCATCCATTATTATTATTATTATCTTATTGAAACATATAAGATTATTAAGGGTTTGGACACGCTAGAGGCAGGAAACATGTTCCCAATGTTGGGGGACTCCAGAAACAGGGGCCACACACAGTTTAAGAATAAGGGGTAAGCCATTTAGAACGGAGACGAGGAAACACTTTTTCTCACAGATTTGTGAGTCTGTGGAATTCTTTGCCTCAGAGGGCGGTGGAGGCCGGTTCTCTGGATACTTTCAAGAGAGAGCTAGATAGGGCTCTTAAAGATAGCGGAGTCAGAGGATATGGGGAGAAGGCAGGAACGGGGTACTGATTGGGGATGATCAGCCATGATCACATTGTATGGCAGTGCTGGCTCGAAGGGCTGAATGGCCTACTCCTGCACCTATTGTCTATTGTCTATAAAGTATACCATTTGTGGTCCCCCTACTCCAGGTCTCCTTTGTTCTCTGTCTTGGAGGTTTCCGGAGGCAGTGAAGAAAGCCAATTGGCCTTCATTGCAAGAGGAGTTGAGTTTAGGAGCAAGGAGGTTCTGCTGCAGTTGTACAGGGCCCTAGTGAGACCACACCTGGAGTATTGTGTGCAGTTTTGGTCTCCTAGTTTAAGAAAGGACATTCTTGCTATTGAGGGAGTGCAGCCTAGGTTCACCAGGTTAATTCCTGGAGTGGCGGGGACTGACATATGAGGAAAGAATGGGTCGACTGGGCTTGTATTCACTGGAAATTAGAAGGATGAGAGGATGACCTTATTGAAACGTATAAATTAGCTGATTGGACAGATAGATCGGCCATGATGGAATGGCAGAGTAGGTTTGATGGGCCGACTGGCCTAATTCTGCTCCTATCACTTATGACCAGAGGACATAGGTTCGAGGTGAAGGGGAATACATTGAATAGGAATCTGAGGTAACTTGTTCGCACAAAGTCGACTCGATGGGCCGAATGGCCTAATTCGACTCCTGTCTCTTATGGCCTTTTTACGTATTTTTCTCGGGGAACTAACGTGATCTGTCCCCTCCCCTCAGGTACCCTGACGCCAGCCCAGAGGAGCTGCAACTTACGGACAACGTTTGTATTATCTGCCGAGAGGAGATGGTGACGGGAGCCAAGCGATTGCCGTGTAACCACATCTTCCACACCAGGTGAGGGCGGGCTACCTGTCCTGCCACCTGTGGCCACGCACGCGCTAAAGGGCCCTGTCCCACCTGGGCGACCTAATCTGCGAGCTTGCCCTCGACTCGTACTCGCAGCATGGTCGACGCGCGGTCCTGGGAGGTCTTTGTAACTCTGCTTCATGCTCGAGAGTGGTCCCCGTGCACTCGAGGCCTCAGCTAGGCCGCGGCGTATCTTTCAACATGTTGACAAATGCCCGCGAGTAAAAAACAGGTCGCCGTGGAAACAAATCGATACTTTTTTTACTCGTAAGTTTAGTCAAAGTAGGTCGGCATGCTAGTCGTTGGTCATCGAGGGTAATCGTAGATAGTCTTCATCATAGTCGAAGGAGGTCGTCTTCACTCTCCACTATTCGGTGAACAATTTTCCCGAAGTTAGTCGTAGCTAGTCCAAGGAGGTGTTCAACATGTCATTTTTTCAAACTCTGCTAAACTCTCCAATTAGGTCGCCCAACTGGGACAGCCCCTTAAGCCATGTCAGTGTTCGTGAAAACCCCTTGGCCTACACCTCCTGTTAGCTCCCTCTGGTAGAGTCGCGGTCATGAAGTCACACAGCATGAAGTCACCCTTCAGCTTAAACTTGCCAAGGAGCCACGCCAGGTTCACTAATTTGAGGAAGGACATCCTTGTGATTGAGGCAGTGCAGCGTAGGTTCACCAGATCGATCCCTGGGATGGCGGGACTGTCATATGATGAAAGATTGAAAAGACTAGGCTTGTATTCACTGGAGTTTAGAAGGATGAAGGGGGGTCTTCTTCTTTTCTTCTTTTCTTTATTTATATAGCACATATTTAGTCAACTTGCATTGACCCCAAAGTGCTTCACATAATTACATCCACACACACAGGCAAAGGTGGGTGAAGTGTCTTGCCCAAGGACACACACAGGCAAAGGTGGGTGAAGTGTCTTGCCCAAGGACACAACGACAGTATGCACTCCAAGCGGGATTCGAACCAGCTACCTTCCGGTTGCCAGCCGAACACTTAGCCCATTGTGCCATCTGTCTTCCGAGAGAGGCCTAGTCTTATAGAAACATATAAAATTATAAAAGGACTGGACAAGCTAGATGCAGGAAAAATGTTCCAAATGTTGGGCGAGTCCAGAACCAGGGGCCACAGACAGTCTTAGAATAAAGGGGAGGCCATTTAAGAAACTGTTTGTGTAGGGTGGAGCCACAGAGTGATACAGTGTGGAGTCATAGAGTGATACAGTGTGGAAACAGGCCCTTCAGCCCAACGTGCCCTGCTCGTTCCATACACCCACCACCCTTTGAGTGGAAAGGGTCACCCCTCCGATTCCTATTAAATCGTTTCCCCTTCACCTTGAACCCATGTCCTCTGGTCCTCGATTCCCCTTAACTCTGGGCAAGAGACTCTGTGCATCTACCAGGTCTATTCCTCAACATGTCCCAGCTACACTAGTCCCACCTGCCAGCGCTTGGTCCATATCCCTCCAAACATGTCCTATCCATGTACCTGTCTAACTGTTTCAAAGACGTTGATCTAGTCCCAGCCTCAACTACCTCCTCTGGCAGCTCGTTCCAAACACCCGCCGCCCTTTGTGTGAAACAGTTACCCCTCAGATTCTTATTCAATCTTTTCCCCTTCACCTTGAACCTATTTCCTTAGGAAACAGTTAGACCTTTGGACCTTCACTTACCGCCGACACCACCACCACCACTCCTGCTCATCGGTTCATGAGTTGGATGGTTGTGTGAGGCCCCCGGAGCCAAAACTCCTCTGCTGGCCCGCCGGCTGGGCTTTGTGTGCAGTCCAGCGCCCAGGGCCAACTCATCATTCACCCAACCACGGCCAAGTCGGTCAACGAATTGCCGTCGGGAATTTGTCCCCGTATTTTGACCGTTTTTGTCCCATATTTGGGAGCGAGAAAGTTGGCGACCCTACTCGAGGGCCTGAGCGACAGGGAGAGGTTGTGCAGGCTAGGAGTTTATTCCTTGGAGCGCAGGAGGATGGAGGGTGATTTATTTTGTTTTGAGAGAGGCCTATAAAATCATGAGGGGAATAGATAGGGTGGCTGGGCTGTCTTTTACCCAGAGTTGGAGCATCAAGATCCATAGGACAAGGGTTTAAGGTGAGGGAGGGGGAGATTTGGCGGGAAACTGAGGGACAACTTGTTGACTCCGAGGGTGGTGGGCACATGGGCCGGGCTGCCAGAGGAGGGAGTTTGGGCAAGCGCAAAAACAAAATTTAAAGATATTTGGGATGGGAACAAAGTGCTGGCGCACCTCAGCGGGTCAGGCAACATCTGTGGAGAAAAGGACCAGGTGACCATTCAGGTCAGAAACCCTTCTTCAGATGGTATATGGTACAGGGATAGGAACGGCTTGGAGGGATATGGGCCAAATGCGTGCAGGTGGGACCTAGTCTAGATGGGGTATCTTGGGCAGGTTGGGCCGAAGGGCCTGTTTCTCCGCTCTAATGTATGACTAATGTTCCCGCGGCTTTGAGGAATGCATTTGGGTAGCGTCTTGGTTGTAACCCCCCCTCTCATCTCCCCCCCCCCCCATTTGCCCTGCAGCTGCCTCCGCTCCTGGTTCCAGCGCCAGCAGACCTGCCCCACCTGTCGCATGGACGTGCTGCGCACCACGCAGCCCGCGCCCACGCAGCAGCCGCCGCTGCAGCAGCCCCAGCCGCAGACGCCCTTGGTGCCCCAGCAACCGAACCGTAAGTGTCGGGCGTGAGTCCCTGCCGCCGGGGGGGGCGACTGCCGGCTTGGTTAAGATGGCCGATTGCCTTGTTTTGGTTATAAACCAGCGTCTGCAGCCACTTGTTATTAAGTCAGATGATGGTGGGAAGTGTTGTAGATCGGTAGTAAGGAAGGCTAACACAATGCTAGCATTGATTTCGTCAGGATTTCTTATAGAAACATATAAAATTATAAAAGGACTGGACAAGCTAGATGCAGGAAAAATGTTCCCAATGTTGGGCGAGTCCAGATCCAGGGGCCACACAGTCTTAGAATAAAGGGGAGGCCATTTAAGACTGAGGTGAGAAAAAACTTTTTCCCCCACCCAGAGAGTTGTGAATTTGTGGAATTCCCTGCCACAGAGGGCAGTGGAGGCCAAGTCACTGGATGGATTTAAGAGAGAGTTAGATAGAGCTCTAGGGGCTAGTGGAGTCAAGGGATATGGGGAGAAGGCAAGCACGGGTTATTGATCGGGGACGATCAGCCATGATCACAATGAATGGCGGTGCTGGCTCAAAGGGCCGAATGGCCTCCTCCTGCAACTATTTTCTATGTTTCTAGGACTAGAATATGAAAACATGTAATGCTGAGGTTCTATAATGGGCCTGTCCCACTCCTGCACCTGTTGTCTATTGTTTGTTGTGCTGGGGGGGGGGGGGAGAGGTGGGGTTGGAGTTCTCACAGAGTGTCTCCTTCTGCTTCCAGTGCCTCCGGGAATGATGCCACCCTTCCCGCCGGGGCTGTTCCCCTTCTGGCCGCCGATGGGCCACATGGGCCAGAACCTCTTCCCTCAGGCCCCACCGGCCGCCCCCAACACGCAGCAACCAAACGCTAACGCCCCCTCCGGGTCAAACGCTCAGGTCAACGGTAGGTGCTTATTTCCCCTTCCTTCCCCCTCCTCTCCCTCCCTTCTCCACCCCTTCTCCCCTTCCCCTTCCCCCCCAGTTCAGTTTAATGTCTTGTCAATGAAAAGCTTTTATCGCGCGCTACCCAGTCAGCAGAAAGACAACACACAATTACAATCGAGCCGTCCACAGTGTACAGAGACACGATAAGGGAATAACGAAATCCCTGGCGCTGTGAGGCATCAACTCTACCGCTGCGCCACCGTGCTGCCCCTGAGAACTATATTCTGCACTCTGTATCTTCCCCTTTGCTCTTCCTGTTGTCCCTGAGTGTGGACTGATTGTATCTATGAGTGGTTTCATCAGTTCAGTTTCAGTTTAGTTTATTGTCACGTGTACCGAGGTACAGTGCACGCCTTTGTTGCGTGCTAACCAGTCAGCAGAAAGACAATACATGATTACAATCGAGCCGTTTACAGTGTACAGATACGTGATAAAGGGAATAACGTTTAGTGCAAAGCAAACCCAGCAAAGTGCGATCATTAGGATAGTCCGAGGGTCACCAAAGAGGTAGGTGGGAGGTCAGGACCGCTCTCTGGTTGTGGTAGGACGGTTCGGTTGCCTGATAACAGCCGGGAAGAAACTGTCCCTGAATCTGGAGGTGTGCGTGTGTGCGTTTTCACACTTCTGTACCTCTTGCCCGATGGGAGAGGGGAGGAGAGGGAGTGACCGGGATGAGACTGGTCCTTGATGATGCTGCTGGCCTTGCCGAGGCAGCGTGTGGTGAAGATGGAGTCGGTGGAAGGGAGGTTGGTTTGCGTGATGGCGCCTGGGCTGCTTCCACGATTAGCCACCGTTTCTTGCGGCCCCCTCTCCCCCTCTCTCTGTGTCTCTGTCTGTCTCTCGCTCTCTGTGTGTCTCTTCTGTGTGTGTGTGTGTGTGTGTGTGTGTGTGTGTGTGTGTGTGTGTCTCTCTCTCTGTCTCTCTGTCTCTCTCTGTATCTGTGTCTGTCTCTGTCACTCTCACTCTCTCCTGTTGCAGGCAGAGTCCCCATGACCCCCATGTGACCTCACAGAGGGGCAGCATCCCCCCCCCCCCCCACACACACCACACACACGACCCCCTCTAACATGACATCACGACGGAGCCAGGGCACAGTCCCAGGCAGGGTGGAGAAAGCCCGTGGGGCTCTGCCACCCGATCTCCGTCACTTCCCCGTCCCTCCGCCGATGAGCCGATGGAATCAAAAGGCGGCAGAACGCGGGACAAGCGCAGAAAGGCGGCGACCAAGAGTCGCTCGAAAACCCGCATCGATGGTGAGACTTTACCAGAGTGATCCCAGGAATGAGTTGGGTCAACATAGCTGGCATTTTATTTTTCGACAGCAGTAGACAATAGGTGCAGGAGGAGTAGGCCATTCGGCCCTTCGTGCCAGCACCGCTGACCATCCCCAATCAGTACCCCGTTCCTGCCTTCTCCCCATATCCCCTGAAGGGCCTGTCATCATTTACGCGCGTTGTGCCACGCACGTGATCCGCACGGTGCGGTCTGTATGTACAACATTTTCGCGCACCATCTGCGTGAGGCGCAAATGACGCCCAAATGGGACAGGCTCCTGAGTTGGAGTTGGATTCATGGGAGGTTGGACTTGGATGGGATGATGCTCCTCAAACTGCCAGAGCATCCTGGACAATACAGCTCACCCCCCCCCCCCCCCCCCCCCCCCCCCCCCCCTCCGTGACACACTAGTCAACCTGAGGAGCACCTTCAGCAACAGACTGGTTCCACTAAGATGCAGCACAGAACGCCACAGGAGATCCTTCTTCCCTGTGGCTATCAAACCGGACAACCCCTCCCCCTTCTGTCGTGGGGTATACCGACTCCCCTCTCCCCCCCCCCCCATTCTTTCATATAGACAATAGGTGCAGAAGTAGGCCATTCGGCCCTTCAGGCCAGCACTGCCATTCAATGTGATCATGGCTGATCATCCCCAATCAGTACCCCGTTCCTGCCCCCATATCCCCTGACTCTTCTATCTTCAAGAGCCCTATCTAGCTCTCTCTTGAAAGCATCCAGAGAACCTGCCTCCACCGCCCTCTGAGGCAGAGAATTCCACAGACTCACCACTCCCTGTGAGAAAAAGTGTTTCCTCGTCTCCGTTCTAAATGGCTTGCCCCCTTATTCTTAAACTGTGTGTGTGGCCCCTGATTCTGGACTCCCCCAACATGTTTCCTGCCTCTTGCGTGTCCAATCCCTCACTGATCTTATATGTTTGAATAAGATACCCTCTCATCCTTCTAAATTCCAGTGTATACAAGCCCAGCCGCTCCATTCTGTCAACATAAGACAGTCCCGCCATCCCGTGAATTAACCTGGTGAAAACTCAGATCCCTTCCATTCGTCCCCCAGTAATTCTCCATCTCGCTTTTAAAAAAAATAGCATATGTCCAGAGGAGCAAAGCCACTTGATACGGACTACGGGTGCTGTCTGTGCGGAGTTTGCACGTTCCCCCGACCGTGGGTTTTCACCCAGATCTTCGGTTTCCTCCCACACTCCCAGATCTGAAGGGGCTGCTCCTCAAGTTTTGGCTCCATTTTAGCCTGACGATCCTGATTTTTGGGTATGCAGTACAGAGGGGGGAGGATCGGTTGGGAGGAGTTTCATATGAAGAAAGATTGGATAGACTCGGATTGAGGGGGGATCTTGTAGAAAGTTACAAAATTCTTAAGGGGTTGGACAGGCTAGATGCAGGAAGATTGTTCCCGATGTTGGGGAAGTCTTTTAGGACCGAGATGAGAAAAAACATTTTCACACAGAGAATGGTGAATCTGTGGAATTCTCTGCCACAGAAGGTAGTTGAGGCCACAGTTCATTGGCTATATTTAAGAGGGAGTTAGATGTGGCCCTTGTGGCTAAAGGGATCAGGGGGTATGGAGGGAAAGGCAGGTGCAGGATACTGATTTGGATGATCAGCCATGATCATATTGAATGGCGGTGCAGGCTCGAAGGGCCGAATGCACCTATTTTCTATGTTTCTATATCTGGAGAAATGGAATAGGTGACGTTTCGGGACGAGGCTGAAGAAGGGTCTCGACCCAAAACCTCGGCAATTCCTTTTCTCCAGAGATGCTGCCTGTCCCGCTGAGTTTAGTTTAATTTAGTGATACTGCGCGGAAACAGGCCCTTCGGCCCACCGCGTCTGCGCCGACCAGCGATCCCCGCACACTAACACTACCCTATACTCCGGGGAATTTTATTTACATTTCTTCAAGCCAATTGACCTACAAACCCGCTCGTCTTTGGAGTGTGGGAGGAAACCGGAGCACCCGGAGAAAACCCACACAGGTTACAGGGAGATGGTGCAAACTCCGTACAGACAGCACGCACACATGGTCGGGATCGAACCCGGGTTTCTGCCGCTGTGGGGCAGCAGCTCTACCCGCTGCACCTCCGTATTGTAAACAATATAATAAACGAAATAGAAATCACACGCACACACACGCACACACACTGATATACACACACACACACGCGCACACACACACACACACTGATACACACGCGCGCACACACACACACACACACTGATACACACGCGCGCACACACACACACACACACTGATACACACACACACACACCCACACTGATACACACACACACACACACTGATACACACACACACACACACACATCCACACTGATACACACACACACACACACACACTGATAAACACACACACACACACACTGATAAACACACACACACTGATACACACACACACACACACACGGATACACACACACACACACACGGATACACACACACACACACACACACGGATACACACACACACACACACACACACACTGATACACACATACACACTGATACACACACACACACTGATACACACACACACACTGATACACACATACACACTGATACACACTGATACACACTGATACACACTGATACACACACACACACACACACACACACTCACACACTGACACACACATACACTGATACACTGTGTTCAAAAGGGAACTGCAGAAGGGGTCTGAAGAAGGGTTTCGGCCCGAAACGTCGCCTATTTCCTTCGCTCCATAGATGCTGCTGCACCCGCTGAGTTTCCCCAGCAATTTTGTGTACCTTACACTGATACACTGTCTGATTAATTAACAATGCCTGTTTGATTATCTTTCAACATTCCAGCTGCTACTGGTGATTCCTCGAGGAGCGGAGACTCCATGGCAGGGACCGGCTTGGAAGCGCCGCCCACGGGCTCCATCCCAGGATTTCCTTTCACCTTCCCTCCGTTCCCAACGGCTCCTTGGGTGGGAATGCCGCCACTTCCGTTCGGTAAGGGTGAAGGGGCGGGCGTGCGTACTTGCAAGCCTGTCAGTGCGGGCCCCACACTTCCCCGCGCCCCCTTTAAGCCCCTCACTTTCTTAAAAATTAAGAGAACTGAATGAAGTTTTCAGTTATTAAAGATTGAAGCAATCTGAAACAAATATAAAACATCTTACTTGGATGACCGGAAATTAAAGCATATAATTAGTTAATTACGTAATTGGAGCTAATTACAAAATTGACAGTTGTGACGGAAATAGTAATAAACATCCAGACTGCCTTGAAAATTCAAAAATGTGATATTCTCAAGATCAGAACTTTAATATTATTGTATAAAATGCTTTAAGTCCGTAACAGATAGGTAAATAAATTCCAATTTCTAGCAATAGACCAAGTCTTTATGGAGAAGATCAGTTGCCAACTGGTACATTGGCATATCATAATCAGTAGCATCATCATACTCCTCAGATTGTAACTAATAAGCAGCTCTGTACACCTTGTTTTACCTCAACTTTTCAATGTTGGCATTGTAAACTGCAAGTGTTTGCTCTTCAAACCACACATGACATGCCTTTCTGCCACTACTTTCCCATTAACAATGTCCTGTAGATTCCATTTCTTAAGAAAATGATTTTTTTTTTTTAAATAGCCTAAGTATCCAAATAACAAACTAATCCCATTCACACAAGAATTCACAATATAACATGATTTTTAAATCTCACTGTCATGAATTTATATGCCAGATGGAAGGAATTTAATGTTTAATTCCCATAAATTAATCTAGAAACATCCACTCAATATAATCAAAATTATTCTTTTTTTGCACAATACATGTGACTAAAACTGATATGTAGTATAAAAATATTAACTATGGATAGACAATAACACAAAATATAGACGATTTAGATACTCTTGTGACATGATTGTCCAAAAAAAAAGAGCATTTTAATCATCTTGCGAGTGGGTTTTTATGGAACGCAATCGATTGGAACGTTGCATTTGCGGTGAATTTGAACTCCATATCAGCAGGAAAAACACTGCCGCTTCGTATGGGGCCCAAATCACATTTTCACAACGTAAAATTAGATTAAAGCCATCCCAAGAAGCAAGATTATATGTAAAATAGACGTCTTACCCTTTGTTTTGTCCCGTTCTTGCGATCCGTCACGTTGAGGGCGTTAGAAATCGCATTTTATTTGAATATAATTTTTTAATTGTCCCGCGATTTTAAAAAAAATTGAAGAAGGGGAACGGAAGTCCGATCGATTTTTCTTCAGCAGCTAGCAGCCCGAGGTAATCCCTCTCTGACAGGCAGTAGAAAACTGGACTTTAATCCCGCCCCCCCCCCCCGCCCAAAGGCGCCAAAGCCGCGCACACGGCCAGAACTGTGTAACATCGCTACTGCCGGTGTTGACAATAAACCTAAACCTCTTCTCTTCTCCCCCTCCGCCCCCTTCCCGTAGCGATGCCTCCGATGCCGTTGCCCCCGTCGGGATTTGCCGGGCTGACGGAAGAGGAGCTGCGTGCGATGGAAGGGCAGGAACGTCAGAACCTGGAGGCCCGGCTCCAGTGCCTGCAGAACATCCACACACTGCTCGACGCGGCCATGGTCCACATCCACCAGTATCTCGCCGTGGTGGCCACCCTCAGGTGGGCATTTGGGGGGGGGGGGGGGGGGGGCGGGACCGCGAGGCCCTTCAGCCCATCACCTCCGAACTACGCATCGTCAAAACCCGATCTCCTCAGCCTGCATGTGAACCATGTCCCTGCATTCCCTCTGCACTAACGTGTGCCGATCAAAAAGCCTCTTAAACAACACAGCACAGAGCATAGGTAGAACATTCACCCAGAGAGTTGTCAATTTGTGGAATTCCCTGCCACAGAGGGCAGTGGAGGCCAAGTCACTGGATGGATTTAAGAGAGAATTAGATAGTGCTCTAGGGGAAAAGTGGAATCAAGGGATATGGGGAGAAGGCAGGCACGGATTATTGATAGGGGACGATCAGCCACGATCACAATGAATGGCGGTGCTGGCTCGAAGGGCCGAATGGCCTCCTCCTGCACCTATTTTCTATGTTTCTATATCCAGAGGACATACTTCAAGGTGAATGTTAAAAGGTTTTATAGGAATCTGAGGGTTAACTTTTTCACACAGAGGGTGGTGGGTGTATGGAACGAGCTGCCAGAGGAGGTAGTTGAGGCTGGAACTACATCAACATCTATGAAATAGTTAGACAGGTACATGGATAGGATGGGTTTGGAGGGATATGGACCAAGCGCGGGCAGGTGGGACTGGTGTAGGCTGCGTATTATGAATGAAATTTCAATGAATGAAAGAAATGCAAAAAAGAAATGGAAACAGGCCGTCGTTAGTTGTTTGTTGGGTGAAAACGAGTAGCTGGTGCGACTTGGGTGGGGGAGGGATGGAGGGAGAGGGAATGCCGGGGTTACTTGAAGTTAGAGAAATCAATATTCATACCACTGGGCTGTAAGCTGCGCAAGCGAAATATGAGATGCTGTTCCTCCAATTTGCGTTTTAGCCTCACTCTGACAATGGAGGAGGCCCAGGACAGAAAGGTCTGTCTGGGAATGGGATGGGGAATTAAAGTGTTTGGCAAGCGGGAGATCAGGTTGGTTCAGGCGGGCTGAGCGAAGGTTTTCAGCGAAACGATCGCCCAGACTGCGCTTGGTCTCGCCGATGTGTAAGAGTCCACACCTGGAACAGCGGATACAGTAGATGAGGCTCGAGGTGGTGCACGTGAACCTCTGCCTAACCTGAAAGGACTGTCGGGTGTCCCTGGATAGAGTCGAGGGGGGAGGGAGGTAAAGGGACAGGTGTTGCATCTCCTGCGTTTGCAGGGGAAGGTACCTGGGGAGGGGGTGGTTTGGGTGGGAAGGGACGAGTTAGGCCGGGAGTTGCGGAGGGAATGGTCTCTGCGGAAGGCAGTAAGGGGGAAGATGTGGCTAGTGGTGGGGTGCCGTTGGAGGTGGGGAAAGTGTCGGAGGATTACGTGTTGTATGCGGTGGCTGATGGGAGGGGGGGTAAAAGGTGAGGGCCGGGGAAGTCCCGGTGACTGGGGGGTTGGGCTGGGGAGGGTCTTGTCGTTCACAGCCTTCTCTCTCTAGCCCCCCCAGGCCGACGACAACCGAGAGAGCGGCGCCCAGCACGGAGTCGCCGGAGCCGGCAGCGGGAGCGCAGGCAGATTCACCGGGAGCGTCTCCCTCTCCCACTCCCACTCCCACTCCAGCGGCCGACACCACCCCGACAGAACCAGCACCGACTCCCGAGGAAATAGGTAACAGGCCGCCGTGCGAGCGCTTGAAACATGCCGGCTTTACATTTAGACCACGTCTCCTCCATAATAGGAGGCTGGGAGTATTATCTCTCCATAATGAATGAATGAATGAGTACCGTCACACGCAGCAAGCTGCAGTCAAACCTTCGTTTCGCCCCACCGGGAGGTATCCAAAGAGTGGCCACACAAAGGGCGCCGACCATGTTATAAATGACCGCACGGCGGGTCCTCCTTTGTTTCCCCCACCTCGCCCCCTCCCCCAAACCGGGTACTCCTTTGTTTGTCCCCCCCTCTCTCCCCATCCCCCCCGCCCCACTGGGTCCTCCTTTGTTTCCCCCCCCCACCTGGCCCACACTCTGTCCTTTGTCTCCCCTCTCTCTCCCCATCCCCCCACACCTGGTCCTCCTGTGCTCTCTCTTTCCATCCCTCCTCCCACACAACATTCCTCCATTGCGGCCCCCCTGCGCCGTGCTCTCCTTTGCGTAAGCGCACGTGCGTGCCGATCGCTCGTGGGTGGGGGGGATGTCTGTACTATACATGGTGCAGGAGAGGCTGGGGGTGGGGGGGGGGGTTCGTAGACCACCAAGTGACCGTGTGCCTCCATCTCCCCCTCCCCCGACCTGCAGGACCGAACGACCTGGAGGGGGCGGTGGGCTTCACAGCGCCAGATTCGCCTGGCCGCCGCGGCCACGACGGAGACGAGGAGGAGGAGGAAGCCCGGCTGGGGGAGCCGGACGCCGCGGAGCTGCGGCGTCGGCGTCTACGGAATCTGGAGCGGCCCGGAGCCCCGCTCTAACCAACCGCTGGCTGCCGGCCTCGATGGTGGTGGTGGTGCGGAGGGGAGGCCCAGGAAAGTCAACCGGGCCTTGTTTGTGTGTGTGTGTGTGTGCGCGCGTGCGTGAGGGAAGTCTGCGGGGGGGGTGGGGGCTCCACTATTTGCTCGACCGGTCCCCCCACCCCCACTTCCGCCGACTGCCATCGATTCACCGGCTGACCCCGAGGTCCAATCTCCACGACTCCAGTAAACCATACACCAGCCGCCACCTCTTGTCCTGTGCTCTTCAGTCGTTCCAGACACCACTAGGCACCGTTTAAATTTTTTTTTCTCTTTCTCTCTTTCTCTGTCTCTAAAGCTGGTCTGGATTTTTGACACGGTCTCCCCCACCATGCGCCCAGAGTTGGCGTCAACCCATCTGCATTGCTTCAGAGCCAAGCCCTGGCACAGATGGCAGCACTGGGGCCTGTTCTGTGAGGTCCCCTTTCTTTTAGCCTGAAGTAGGCCACTGGTGACCTGTGGCCTGCTTCAGCGTAGGCCCCAGCCTTTAGTCGGACAAGGGAGGTGACCTGTGGTCTGCTTCAGCGTAGGCCCCAGCCTTTAGTCGGACAAGGGAGGTGACCTGTGGCCTGCTTCAGCGTAGGCCCCAGCCTTTAGTCGGACAGGGGAGGTGACCTGTGGTCTGCTTCAACGTAGGCCCCAGCCTTTAGTCGGACAGGGGAGGTGACCTGTGGCCTTCCTCGGGGGTAAGTCCCAGCCTTTAGTGCGACATAATCAACCAGGTGACCTGACCTGAGGCCTGCTTCAGAGTAATCCCCGGGCCTGTCAGTAGAGATGTCTGAAAACCATGTCCGACGCGGAGGAGGTTTAGTCCTGCTGCTGTTAAAAAAAACAAAAACTTCCTTGACCCGCCAGCTCCTTCTCCTTCCAAGACAGACAAAAATGCGGGAGAAACTCAGCGGGTGAGGCGGCATCTATGGAGCGAAGGAACAGGTGGCACTTCGGGTCGAGACCCTCCTCTTCTCCACAGATGCTGCCTCAGAGTTTCTCCAGCATTTTTTTTGTCTACCTTCGATTTTTTTCCCCCAGCATCTGCAGTCCTTTCTTAAACTCTCCTTCCAAAAGCCAGTCATTATTTAACCTCCTCGCTTTGACCGAAACCCCCCCAAAAAAAACACGCGATAGATCGACGCTGGAGATAAGACGCGATACGCTGGAGTGACCTCAGCGGGGCCGGCAGAAGGAATGGCCGACGTTTCGGGCCTTCGAGAGGACTCGAAACGTCGCCCTTTCCTTCCCACACTCCCTCCCCCAGAGACGCTGCCCGTCTCCCCCCTCCCCCCGGCATCTCGAGTCTCATCCCCGTCACAAACCAGCTTCTGCAGTTCCTTGACACGGTCCTCAATGCCACCCCGCCAGTCTCTTTCCTCCCCCCCCCCCCCCCAACCTCGATGATACCAATCTCTCTCCCACCAGGATTGGCGTCAACCCATCTGCATTGCTTCAGAGCCAAGCCCTAGAACCAACGGCAGCCCTGGTGCCTGTTCAGTGACATCCCCTTTCTTTCACCCTGAAGTAGGGTGAGGCAGCCTGTGGCCCACTTCAGGGGGTAGTTCCGAGCCTTTTAGCGTGACATAGCCAACCAAGTGACCTGGGGACTGCTTGTGGGTCATTCCCGGCCTTTCTGTGTAAACTCCTGAAGTAGGCCACTGGTCACCTCCCTGGACAGGGGAGGTGGCCTGCTTCAGCGTAGGCCCTGGCCTTAAGTTGAACTGGGGAGATGATCTGTGGCCTACTTCAGCGTAGGCCCAAGCCTTTAGTCGAACAGGGGAGGCGGGCCTGTGGCCTGCTTCAGGATAAGTCCCAGCCTTTAGTTGGTCAGGGGAGATGACCTGTGGCCTACTTCAGCATAGGCCCCAGCCTTTAGTCGGACAGGGGAGGCGACTGTCTCCTGCTTCAACGGGTAGTTCCGAGCCTTTTAGCGTGACATAGCCAATCAGGTGACTTGCGGCTTGCTTCTGGGTCATTCCCCAGCCTTTCAGTGCAAACGCCGCCAAACCCAGCATCTGCAGTTCCTTCCGAAAAGCCAACGAAAAGAAAAAAAAACCCAATGCCAGAGAAAGTCGGGCCGGCGTCTGCGGAGGGGAACGGACGAGCGACGTTCTGTTGCCAGGATCCTCTCCCATCACTCTGAAGAAGAACAGTATCTCCAACCTCCGACCCAAAATGGTGTCTGCCCGCTCCCTCCGCAGATGCTGCCTGGACTTCCGAGATCCTCCGGCATTTTGTTTTTCGGAAGGAACCGCAGTTTGCGACAAAGATTCTCCAGTTGCTCCACATTCCAGCACCTGCAGCCCTCGCCTCTCCCTGGCTGAATACTCGAAGCCCGCCTCGACCTGAAATGCCACCTATCCCTTCGCTCCATAGATGCTGCCTCACCCGCTGAGTTTCTCCATCATTTCTGTCTAACCTTGGAGCCTGCTAATAGCATTTTACCAGGGCGTCCTCGGTACAAATGTGCCAGATTAAACCTAAACCTAAACCGCATCTATTTATGTTTGGGTTTGATCGAGGGGAGGAACTGCAGATGCCCACGCAAAGAATGCAGGAGTAACTCAGCGGGGGACGGGCAGAGTCTCAGGAGAGAAGGAACGGACGATGTTTCGGGGGGTGTCTCCACCCGAATCGTCACCCATTCATTCCTCCTCTCCAGAGACGCTGCCTGTCCCCGCTCAGTTACTCTGCCATTTTGTGTTTCTCGTCTTTGGGGGGGGGGGAAGTGATGTTCGCTTTGGAAAGGGTCTCGTACAAGGAAACTGGGCCATCGAGTCCCTGGGTTATGGCCCCAGACGATGAAACGAGCTCTAGGCTTTGGGATTAATGTCGCTGGCTGATTAACATTGATTTTTTTTTTTTTTGCTTCAAGCAGTTCACCTTTAGTTTTGGCCCTTGTCGGAGAATATTTTTCACTTTGACGTTAGGTTATTCATTGCATCTCCCCATTTTTAGTGTGGAGGAGGGGGAGGGGGTTGGAGGAGTAGGTGGGGGGAGGAGGGAGACGAGGTGGAGGAGGTGGAGGGAGTAGGAGGGGTGGCAGGAGGAGGGGGGGGGAGTAGGAGGGCAGGAGGAGTGGGGGGGAGAAGAGGGAGGGGGAGAGGAGGAAGGGGAGGGAGGAGAAGGGGAGGGGGGGGGAGGAGGTACTGGAAAGGCTTGCAGGGTCTGATCATGGAGACTGCGGTTTTTCCACGGTTGGGCCCACAACGCTTCCTTGCGCGGCGCTTAAATTGTGGGGATAATGCCCCTTATCTTCACCGCTGAGGAGCGGGTTGGGGTTTTTCCCCCACTTCAATCTTCTGCTCCCCGTTTCCCTTTCTTCCTACTTGAAGACCCCCCCCCCCCCTTCGAGGGGTTTGGTGAAGACCCTTCCCCCTGTGAGAGAGGGTCCATCGGGAAAGACCCCTTGTGGGAGAGGGTCTGTTTTGTAGGGATGAAGACCCTTCTTTAAGAGACGGCGTGTCAGGAAAGGTCTTTGTCTCTTTCTCTCCCTCTGTGTGAAACAGGAACCCCCCCCCTCACATTGCCACTCGATGCCAGCGGTGGCAATACATCCCCTGATGCTTTCACCTGCAATAAGAGGTTTGTCCAGGGTCGGGCTCTGCCCCTTCCCTCCAACCCCCCACAGACCCTGCGTTGGACAAACGCCTCTGGTTGCATTCGGCCAGTTGGTGCCGCGGGCTTTGTCCTCTTGCTTGACGATCGGGAGGTGGCCCAGTGCTGGGGGGACAATTGATAGGATCAGGTAACCACCGACGACAGACACAACAAGCTGGAGTAGGCTCAGCGGGACAGGCAGCGTCTCTGGAGTGAAGGAATGGGTGACGTTTCGGGTCGAGAGGAAGGGGGGAAGAGAGAGGAAAAAAAGGGGGGGAGAGAAGGATGGGTGTGTGAGAAAGAGGGATGCTGAGTTCCTCCAGCACTTTGTGTCTATCTCGGGTATAGACCAGCATCTGCAGTTCCTTTCTACACTCTCGTCCTGAGTGCGTTTGGGTTATTTCCCCCCCTCCCACTATCGCTTCGACCCACAGGCTCGACACCAGCGACTGAGGTGGGGGGGGGGGGTGCCCCTAGCTGGCGTCGCTGAGTGACAATGAGGCCTACACTGCTCTCGAGCCTGGGTTGCGGGTCAGGTTTCCCAGCCCGTCGAACATGCGACCTGACGCACATCGCCCCCTTTCTGCCACTTTCCAGGCGGGGGGTCCATGCATAGATTACTTGCATTTAAGTCTACGCTCGTAGCGGGTGAGGGTTTTGTCGTTGATTATTTAAATTTGTATATATTGTATAAAATTTTAATAGCTGGGATTGTACATAGTGCACAATAAAATCTGCTGGTTCTGTCTTGCCGGTGTTGTTCCTGACCACGATCCAAGTGTCCCCAACCCGAATCATCACCTATCCACCTACTGTAGCCCCCGTGTGACCTGCTGAGTTACTCCAATAGACAATGGGTGCAGGAGTAGAGGCCATTCGGTCCTTCGAGCCAGCACCGCCATTCAATGTGACCGTGGCTGATCATCCCCAATCAGTACCCCGTTCCTGCCTTTTCCCCATATCCCCTGACTCCGCTATCTTTAAGAGCCCTATCTTGATAGTATCCAGGGAACCAGCCTCCACCGCCCACTGAGGCAGAGAATTCCACAGACTCACAACTCTCTGTGAGAAAAAGTGTTTCCTCGTCTCTGTTCTAAATGGCTTACCCCTTATTCTTAAACTGTGTGTGGCCCCTGGTTCTGGACTCCCCCAACACCGGGGGAAACATACATGTTTCCTGCCTCTAGCGTGTTCAATCCCTTAACAATCTTATATGTTTCAATAAGATACCCTCTCATCCTTCTAAACTCCAGAGTGTACAAGCCCAGCCGCTCCATTCTCTCAGCATATGACAGACCCGCCATCCCGGGAATTAACCTTGTTTAGTTTAGAGATTCAGCATGGAGACTGGGCCATTCGGCCCGCCGAGTCCGTGCCGACCAGCAATATCCGCACACTAACGCTATTCTCCACACACACACACACACACTCGAGATAATTTTACCACTTTACTTAAGCCAATTAACAACACAATACAATACAATATTTATTGTCATTTGAACCTCAGTGAGGCTCAAACAAAATTCCGTTTCCACAGCCATACAAACAAAGACAATTTCCTACAGACATACACACTATTTAATTCACACAGACATCCGTCACAGTGAACCCACTGTGATGGAAGGCAAAGTCTTTTCTCTCCCCTGTTCTCCATTTCTCTCCCGATGTCGAAGCCCCAGGCGGGCGATGATAAGTCCCACGGCCATTTTAGGCCGTGCCGGGCGATTTACGGCCCCGCTCCCGGTCTAAATGTCACACAGTTGGAGCCCCCGGCGGGCGCTGGACTGTCCCACGGCCATGAAGCCGCGCCGGGCGATGTACGGCCCCCGCTCCGGGTCGTTCCAGCCCCGCAACACGGGCTGGAGAAGTCGCGTTGAGGGAGCTCCGGAAAGCGGCCTCTCCACCCGGACCCGCGAGCGCCCGATACCCCGACAGTCCACCGGACCTGCCGCTGCGTTGCTGGAGCCTCCGAGCCCCAGGAGTCGATATACCTAAGCCAATTAACCTTAAGCCTGTACCTCTTTGGAGTTTGGGAGGAACTCCAGGCTTTGATCCTCACCTCCCAACGCTGTCTGTGTGGAGTTTGCACGCTGGCCCTGTGACCGCATCCCTTTCCACCGGGTGCTCCAGTTTCCTTCCACAGCCCACATAGACTAGCGATACAGCGTGGAAACTTTGGCCCACCGAGTCTGCGCCGACCATGCACTAGGACCAATAGTACTGAAGCCAATTAACCGACAAACCTGTACGTCTTTGGACTGTGAGAGGAAACCTGAGCACCCGGAGAAAACCCACGGGGAGAAGTCAAGTCAAGTCACTTTTATTTCTATAGCACATTTAAAAAACAACTCTCGTTGGCCAAAGTGCTTTACATCGGTATAAGAATAATATAACAAACAACATTGGTTCATAGATCAAAAACAAACATCACTACATACATGTAGCCCTCGCTCAGAGGACGTCAAGAAAGGCTTGGGAGTAGAGATGAGTTTTAAGTCTCGACTTAAAGGAGTCGATGGAGGGGGCGGTTCTGATGGGAAGGGGGATGCTGTTCCACAGTCTAGGAGCTGCAACCGCAAAGGCGCGGTCGATCACCCCTGAGCTTATGCCTAGACCGCGGGATATTCAGCAGCCCCAAGTCGGCCGATCTGAGGGACCTGGAGGTGGTGTGGTGGGTAAGCAGACTTTTAATGTAGGTGGGGGCAAGCCCATTGAGGACTTTGTAGACATAAAGGAGAACGTACAAATTCCGTGCAGACTGCACCTGTAGTCAGGATCGAACCTGGGTCTCTGGCGCTGTATTGAAGCAACTCTGCCGCTGCGCCACCAGCAAGACATGGTAGTTTGTAGGATAATTTGCTCTCTGTAAATTGCCCCTGTTAGGTCGGTAGTGCATGAGAAAGTAGGATAACAGTTCAACGGGGTTAATTCGCTCCTAAACCATTAGTTTATGTTAGAATCGACATAAGGGAAATCTAGAAAATAGGTGCAGGAGTAGGCCATTCAGCCCTTTGAGCCATTCAATATGATCAATTCAATTCAATTCAACTTTAATGTCATTGCACAAATACTGAGTATGGGTACAACGAAATGCAGTTTTGCGTCAGTCCGTAGTAGTAGTGCATATAGAAATTTTTAAAAAAAGAAGATACAGGATAATCAAAAATACAGAATAATTAAACAATGGGGACGGAGGGACCGGAGAAATCTATCGGCGGGACTCCGAGTTCAGCAATGTGATGGTATAATTGTAGAAGCTGTTCCTCATCCTACTGGTACGAGACCTGAGGCTCCTGTACCGTCTCCCTGATGGGAGGAGGGCAAACAGTCCATGGTTAGGGTGGGAGGGGTCTTTAATGATCTTCCCGGCCCGTCTCAGACACCGTTTTCGGTGGAGGGCATCCATGGCAGGGAGCGGGGCACCGATGATGTGCTGCGCGGTTTTCACCACCCGTTGTAGTGCCTTCCTGTCCGCAACAGTGCAGCTGCTGTACCATACCGTGAAGCAGGTGGTCAGGATGCTCTCGATGGTACAGCGGTAGAAGTTGGTCAGGATCTGGGGGGACAGGTGAGCTTTCTTGAGCCTCCTCAGGAAGTAAAGGCGCTGCTGTGCCTTTTTGATCAGCTTGGAGGTGTTGAGGGACCAGGACAAATCCTCCGAGATATGTACCCCGAGGAATTTATAGCTGGAGACGCGCTCCACCTCAGTCCCGTTTATATGGATGGGGGTATGACTGCCCCCTCTGACCTTCCTGAAGTCGACAATAATTTCCTTCGTCTTCTTGGAGTTGAGGACGAGGTTATTGTTGGCACACCAGGTTGTCAGGTGCTGGACCTCCTCCCTGTAGGCTGACTCGTCGTTGTCACTGATCAGCCCTACCACCGTGGTGTCGTCAGCAAACTTAATGATGGCGTTGGATCCGTACTTAGGGATGCAGTCGTGGATGAAGAGGGAGTAGAGGAGAGGGCTGAGCACACAGCCCTGTGGCACGCCGGTGTTCAGTGTTATAGTGGAGGAGGTGAGGTTGTTGACCCTAACAGACTGTGGTCTGTTGGTGAGGAAATCCAGTGTCCAGTTGCAGAGGGAGGTGGTGATGCCAAGTCCGCTGAGTTTGGTGATCAAGCTGGCGGGGATGACAGTGTTGGAGCTGAAATCAATGAACAGCAACCTGATGTAGGAGTTGTTGTTGTCCAGGTGGGTCAGGGCAGAGTGTAGAGCCGCCGATATGGCGTCCTCTGTAGACCTGTTGGTCCGGTAGGCAAACTGATGGGGGTCCAGTGTGGGGGGGAGGCTGGCTTTGAGGTGAGCCAAGATCAGCCGCTCAAAGCACTTTGCGATGACAGGGGTGAGTGCCACTGGGCGGAAATCGTTGAGGCTCCCTGTGGCTGACTGTTTGGGCACTGGCACGATGGTTGATGTCTTGAGGCAAGTGGGGACAACACCCTGGGCCAGTGACAGATTGAAAATGTCGGTAAAGACTGGGGATAGTTGTCCAGCACATGCCCTAAGCACCCGGCCAGGGATGCCATCGGGGCCGGCAGCTTTGCGCTCATTCACCTTGCTCAGTGCATCTTGTACAGCAGAGGTGGAGAGACTGAGGGGTTGTTCATTCGGGGGTGGAGCAACTTTGATGGCTGGAGTTTTGTTGTCCCGGTCAAAGCGAGCATAAAATTGGTTTAGCTCGTCAGGAAGGGTGGCGTTGTCTGGGGGAGGAGTGTTAACTTTATGGTAATCGGCAAGGGATTTGATTCCTTGCCACATGCGCCTGGGGTCAGAGTTGTTTTGGAAGTGCTCCTCAATCCGCCGTTTGTGATTGAGTTTAGCATTCCTAATTCCCATTTTCAGATTGGCCCTGGATGAGCTGTATCCCTCAGCGTCGCCAGATCTGAAAGCGGCATCGCGAGCCTTCAGTAGGAGTCTGACCTCCCTGCTCATCCACGGCTTCTGGTTAGGGAAGGTCTTTATCTCTTTGTGGGTAGTGACATTATCGGTGCAGAATTTTATATAGTCCATAACTGTTGAGGTGTATGAGTTGATGTCCACTTGTGAATTGAAGGTGGACTGAGTAGCAAACAGACTCCAGTCTGTCTGCTGAAACTGCTCCTGTAAAACAGAGACAGCCCCCTCAGGCCAAACCTTCACTGTCCTCATGGTAGGTTTCACACGTCTGATCAGAGGTGTGTATTTGGGGAGCAGGAACAGAGAGAGGTGGTCAGACTGACCAAGGTGGGGGAGGGGGAGGGCTTTGTAGGCTTCAGTAATAGTATAAACTAAGTCCAGAATATTGTTTCCTCTGGTTGGGCAGGAAACATGCTGATGGAACCTGGGGAGTACAGTTTTAAGGGCGGAGTGGTTGAAATCACCCGCAACAATAAATGCCCCCTCTGGGTGAGCAGATAGATGTTTGCTGATAGCAGCTTGCAGCTCTTCCATTGCTAGCCTGGCATTAGCGTCCGGGGGTACATAGACTGCAGTGATAACAGTCGATGTGAATTCTCTGGGCAAATAGATAGATAGATAGATATAATTTATTACCACACAACCAGGGTCGGTGGAAATTTGGGTTGTCAGCAGCAGTACAATAATAAAGAACACACAATAAAACTAACACAAGCATCTACCACAGCATTCATCACTGTGGTGGAAGGCACAAAAATTTGGCCAGTCCTCCTCCATTTCCCCCCCCGTGTACAGGACCAGAGTCCAGAGTCAGTCCAGGATTGGCTCTTTATCACCGGAGACCGCGGCTTTAAGATGGTGTAGGCCGCAGGCCGGCAGTCGAGATTTAAAGTCCCCGCCGCAGCCAGAAGCACCGTAGACTGCAGGGCCGGCGGTCGAAGCTCCCCTCCAGGGGTGATGGTAAGTCCATGCCGGCCCCGCGGTAGAAGTTGGCCGCGGGCCGGCAGTGATGGCTTCTTCTTCCCCCGGGTCCCCAACGAGGGATCCCGGGCTGTAGACGCCGCACCAGCTGGAACTCTGCAGACCGCGGCTTCAGGCTCCGACTTCAGGCTGCCGGCTGCCCCGGGCCAGCGAAACGGAGCGCTCCCCTCCAGCGAGGGCTCACCCGCTCCACATCGAGAGTCCACGCTGCGCCCGCCGCTGAAGCCCCGGGCGCGTCTCCGGGAAAGGCCGCGTCGATCCTTGATGTTAGGCCACGGGGGAGGCGACCTGGAAAAAGCCGCCTGCACTTTAACATCAGGTATTCCAGGTCAGCAGAGCAGTGACTACCAATCCTAACAACGTCCGTGCACCATGTGTTATTCACATAAATGCACAGTCCGCCGCCCTTGGTCTTACCGGAGTCCTCCACTGATCTGTCGGCCCTGAAGACAGTGCGCCCCTCCAGCTCGATGGCGTTGTCTGGGATGATCATCCAAAATCAGTACCCTGTTCCTGCTTTCTCCCCATATCCATTGATTCCGTTAGCTCTAAGAGCTAAATCTAAAGGGCCTGTCGCACTTGGGCAATTTTTCAGCAGACTGCCTGCGACTGTCAAGATCAGGGCATTCGCCTGAAAAATCGGGAACGGGAACGGCGACTGTCAGAGTGGAACACACACACACACACACACACATCGCAAAGGCAGGGGCCAGGGAAAGCGGGGGAGTGCTGTCTGAAATTCACACGGTGCAAAGCCAAGGTGACACAGACACACACCGCGATGAACAGGAAGGTTAAGACGGCTAGCACACTGCTACGGTAAGTCCTTTAAAAGAAGAGTGGGGAGGGGAGAAGGAGAGGAGACACTTTTAAGAAGCCAGACAACTTTTAATAAGCCAGAGATACACAGCTGCGAAGTTTGACCGACATTTAACATTACCGATCGGTTCTGAAAACTTGTGCTTACGTTTTGTTTCCCTCAACGAGCCGATGAAAATGCCCGGTCAACAAACGCGATTAACTAAAACTACCTTGGTCTAGCTCGACTACCTATAACTACATAGCGACCCCACTACAATTACGCCCACAACAACACAAGCATCAATTTTCTCTACGGCGACCAATTTTTTCAACATGTTGAAAAATTTGCGGCAACCATACTGAGGCCAGAATGCGGGAACTCCTCGTGACCACGAAGGAGACCAGCGAACATGTAGCGAGCGCAGAGTCTCCTGCCCTCACCTAAAAAGTCGCCTCTTAACTGGGCTCTTAACTCTCCTGAAAACATCCAGTGAATCGGCCTCCACTGCCTTCTGTGGCAGAGAATTCCACAGATTCACAACTCTCTGGGTGAAAAATGTTTTTCCTCATCTCGGTCCTAAATGGCCTCCCACTTATTCTTAAACTGCTTGGAGTGCATACTGTCGTCGTGTCCTTGGGCAAGACACTTCACCAACCTTTGCCTGTGTGTGAATGTGTGTGAGTGATTGGTGGTGGTCGGAGGGGCCGTAGGCGCAGATTGGCAGCCACGCTTCCGTCAGTCTGCCCCAGGGCAGCTGTGGCTACAGAAGTAGCTTACCACCACCGAGTGTGACTGAGGAGTGAATGAATAATGCGATGTAAAGCGCCTTGAGTATTAGAAAGGCGCTATATAAATCCCATCCATTATTATTATTATTATTAAGGATTTTATATGTTTCTTTCAGATCCCCTCTCATCCTAAATTCCAGTGAATACAAGCCCAGTCGATCCATAGAAACATAGAAAATAGGTGCAGGAGGAGGCCATTCGGCCCTTCGAGCCAGCACCGCCATTCATTGTGATCATGGCTGATCGTCCCCTATCAATAACCCGTGCCTGCCTTCTCCCCATATCCCTTGACTCCACTAGCCCCTAGAGCTCTATCTAACTCTCTCTTAAATCCATCCAGTGACTTGGCCTCCACTGCCCTCTGTGGCAGGGAGTTCCACAAATTCACAACTCTCTGGGTGAAAAAGTTTTTTCTCACCTCAGTCTTAAATGACCTCCCCTTTATTCTAAGACTGTGGCCCCTGTTTCTAAGACTGTGGCCCCTGATCCATTCTATGTACAAGAATGATCCATTCTTCCATCATGCGTCAATCACCAAGTGTGCATTTGGGACGAATTTTAATCCGCATTAATTTGACAGATTTGTTTTTGCATCGGGCAAACAATCTGCTCATTGTAATTTGCTGCCTATAAGACGGCAATTAAGGGAAAGATGCAAATTGCCTTTCAGCTTCTAGCCAAACAGCCCTGACAAATATCGGGGCGAGTACAGACTGAAGCTGACACACTAATTAATAATTTTGGTGAGCTGGGAGCAGAGGATATAGGTTCAAGGTGAAGGGGAAAAGATTTAATAGGAATCCGAGGGGTGACTTTTTCACACAGGATGGTGGGTGTACGGAACGAGCTGCCAGAGGAGGTATTTAAGAAGGAACTACAGATGCTGGAAAATCGAAGGTAGACAAAAGTGCTGGAGAAACTCAGCGGGTGCAGCAGCATCTATGGAGCGAAGGAAACAGGCAACGTTTCGTCCCGAAACGTTGCCTATTTCCTTCGCTCCATAGATGCTGCAGCACCCACTGAGTTTCTCCAACGCCTTTGTCTGCCAGAGGAGGTAGTTGAGGTTGGGACCACCCCAACGTTTAAGAAACAGGTATATGGATAGGACGGGTTTGGAGGGATATGGACCAAATGCAGGCAGGTGAGACTAGTGTAGCTGGGACATTGTTGGCCAGTGTCAGCAAGTTGGGCCGAAGGGCTTGTTTCCACACTGTATCACTCTGGAAGTCCATGACTCGATGACTAGTGTAGATGGGACATGTTGGTTGACATTGTCAAGATTGGCTGAAGAGCTTGTTTCCTCGCTGTGTGACTCGGACTTGACCCATAGCCTTCAACACCCAGATAATTCATGCTCATCGAGACTTGCTTTCGGTTTAACATTGCCATTTGTATCCAGGCACAATGGGGGAAAAAAAAATCTTATCATCAGATCATAAGTGACAGGAGCAGAATCAGGCCATTCGGCCCATCGAGTCTACTCCGCCATTCAATCATGGCTGATCCAAATCTGAGGAAAGACATTCTTGCCATAGAGGGAGTACAGAGAAGTTTCACCAGACTGATTCCTGGGATGTCAGGACTTTCATATGAAGAAAGACTGGATAGACTCGGCTTGTACTCGCTAGAATTTAGAAGATTGAGGGGGGATCTTATAGAAACTTACAAAATTCTTAAGGGGTTGGACAGGCTAGATGCAGGAAGATTGTTCCAGATGTTGGGGGAAGTACAGGACAAGGGGTCACAGTTTAAGGATAAGGGGGAAATCTTTTAGGACCAAGATGAGAAAAAAAATATTTCACACAGAGAGTGGTGAATCTGTGGAATTCTCTGCCACAGAAGGTAGTTGAGGCCACAGTTCATTGGCTATGTTTAAGAGGGAGTTAGATGTGGCCCTTGTGGCTAAAGGGATCAGGGGGTATGGAGAGAAGGCAGGTACAGGATACTGAGTTGGATGATCAGCCAAGGTCATATTGAATGGCGGTGCAGGCTCGAAGGGCCGAATGGCCTACTCCTGCACCTAATTGCTATGTTTCTATGTTAACCCCATTCTCCTGCCTTCTCCCCATAACCCCTGACATCCGCACTAATCAAGAATCTATCCATCTCTGCCTTAAAAGTATCCACTGACTTGTGGCCTCCACAGCCGTCTGTGGCAAAGAATCCCACAGATTCACCACCCTCTGACTAGATCAATTCCTCCTCGTCTCCTTCCTAAAAGAACGTCCTTTAATTCTGACTCTCCCTAGACTCTCCCACGTAAAGATATGATGTACTCTATCGTACATGAGTACATCAATTACTGCGAGAAGGGACACAGCATGCAGTACATAGTGTGGTGGCTGCAAAGAAAGTACATAGAACAGTACCGAAGAGGAACAGGCCCTTCGAATCACAATGTCTGTGATCCCAAGGCAAACTATTCTTGGCCTCCATGCCATCCATATCCCTGTATGTCCAGACACCTATTTATAAGCCTCAACCGCCAACATTGTGTTTGGTTTAGTTTAGAGATACAGCGCGGAAACAGGCCCTTTGGCCCACCGGGACTGTGCCGACCAGCGATCCCCGCACATTAACACTATCCTAGGCAGACAAGAATGCTGGAGAAACTCAGCAGGTGAGGCAGTATCTGAGGCAGGAACAGGTGACGTTTCGGGTCGAGACCCTTCTTCAGCTGAAGAAGGGTCTCGACCTGAAACGCCACCTATTTCCTTCGCTCCATGGTTGCTGAATTAGGCCATTCCCGCTGAGTTTCTCCAGCATTCTTGTCTACCTTTGATTTTTCCAGCATCTGTAGAAGAATATTCATAGCAAAAGGATTTGAGTATAGGAGCAGGGAGGTTCTACTGCAGTTGTACAGGGTCTTGGTGAGACCACACCTGGAGTATTGCGTACAGTTTTGGTCTCCAAATCTGAGGAAGGACATTATTGCCATAGAGGGAGTGCAGAGAAGGTTCACCAGACTGATTCCTGGGATGTCAGGACTGTCTTATGAAGAAAGACTGGATAGACTTGGTTTATACTCTCTAGAATTTAGGAGGTTGAGAGGGGATCTTATAGAAACTTACAAAATTCTTAAGGGGTTGGACAGGCTAGATGCAGGAAGATTGCTCCCGATGTTGGGGAAGTCCAGGACAAGGGGTCACAGCTTAAGGATAAGGGGGAAATCCTTTAAAACCGAGATGAGAAGAACTTTTTTCACACAGAGAGTGGTGAATCTCTGGAACTCTCTGCCACAGAGGGTAGTCGAGGCCAGTTCATTGGCTATATTTAAGAGGGAGTTAGATGTGGCTAAGGGGATCAGAAGGTATGGAGAGAAGGCAGGTACAGGATACTGAGTTGGATGATCAGCCATGATCATATTGAATGGCGGTGCAGGCTCGAAGGGCCGAATGGCCTACTCCTGCACCTAATTTCTATGTTTCTAATAGAATGCAATTTATTGTCATTCAAACCTAGGTTTGAACAAAATATCATTTCTACAGTTTTTTACATTACAAAACAATCCAAGACCCACACTTAACACAGCTTACATAAACATCCATCACAGTGAGTCTCCAACATCTCTTCACTGTGATGGAAGGCAAAGTCTTTATCTCTTCCCTTTGTTCCTTCTCCCGTGGTCCAGCAGTCCAACTGCAGTGTCGAGGGGAACTGGGGCTCCGGTGTTAAAGCCCCCGGTGGGCGATGGTAAGTCCTGAGGCCATTTAAGCCATGCCGGGCGATGTTAGGCCCCGGCTCCATGTCCTTAAACCCGCGATTCCAGCGGGAGAAGTCGCCGTTGCGGAGCTCGGAAAAGTGGTCTCCCACCAGGGACCTGCGAGCTCCCGATGTTCCCGCCTCCGAACTCCAAAAGTCGGGTCGCAGCCGCACGCCACCACAGCTCTTCCCGCTCCGAAGTTGGCCAGCTCCGCGATGTCAGTTCCGCAGGCTCTGCAACTGGAGCCCCCAGGTTAGCCCGGCCCGGAGGTCGCCGCCGGCTCCACAGTGTTAGGCCCAACGACATCCGAGACCCGACAGGGAATAGTCGGGTCCCCGCACAGGGAAGAGATTTAAACGGTTTCCCCCACAGCCGCCCCCACCACCCCCCGCATATACACAGCTAAAATAATAAATAAAAACTTACTCAAGACATACATTTAACGACTGTAGTCGAGCCGCTGCCGTTAGGCACCGCCACTAACTGCAGTTCTTTCTTAAACTTAACACTTTCCGACACCCACTAGGGACAATTTTTCATTTATACCAAGCCAATTAACCTACAAAACTGCACGTCTTTGGAGTGTGGGAGGAAACCGAAGATCTCGGAGAAAATCCACGCCTCCTCCACCAGGCCTGGCATCGCGTTCCAAGCCTCCACCACTCTCTGTGTAAAGACTTTGCCCCTCTCACCTTAAAGCTGTGCCCTCTAGTCTTTGAAGTTTCCACCCCGGGGGGAAAAGGTTCTGATGGTCTATCTGTCTACACCTCCCATAATTCCATATACTTCCATCAGATCTCCAACGCTCCTGAGAAAAAAAATCCAAGTCTGTCTAACCTCTCCTTATGACACTCTAATCCAGGCAGCGTTCGGGTCCACTACACCCTCTCCAAAGCCTCCATATCCTTCTGGCAATGGGGTAAAAATAGTTCCAGCTCTTCCTCACAGATAGTGCAAAGGTGGGGTAGATGGTAGCTCAGGACTGCTCAAATCGGTTGCCTGGGAGGAAACTGTCCCTGAATCTGGAGGCGTGGATTTTCAAACTTCTGTGTCTCTTGCCTGATGGGAGAGGGGAGAAGAGGGAGTGAGACTGGTCCTTGATTATGCTGCTGGCCTTGCCGAGGCAACGTGAGGTGTAGATGGGGGTAGATGGAAGGAAGGTTGGTTTGTGTGATACATAGAAACATGGAAACATAGAAAATAGGTGCAGGAGTAATAATAATAATAATGGATGGGATTTATATAGCGCCTTTCTAGAATACTCAAGGCGCTTTACATCGCATTATTCATTCACTCCTCAGTCATACTCGGTGGTGGTAAGCTACTTCTGTAGCCACAGCTGCCCTGGGGCAGACTGACGGAAGCGTGGCTGCCAATCTGCGCCTACGGCCCCTCCGACCACCACCAATCACTCACACACATTCACACACAGGCAAAGGTGGGTGAAGTGTCTTGCCCAAGGACACAACGACAGTATGCACTCCAAGCGGGATTCGAACCGGCAACCTTCCGGTCGCCAGCCGAACACTTAGCCCATTGTGCCATCTGTCGTCAGGAGTAGGCCGTTCGGCCCTTCGAGCCTGCACCGCCATTCAATATGATCACGGTTGATCATCCAACTCAGTATCCCATACCTGCGTCCACAACTCTGTAATTCCTTGCGTTTTAGTTTTGTTTAGTTCAGATATACAGCGCGGAAACAGGCCCTTCGGCCCACCGGGTCCGCGCCGACCAGCGATCCACGCACATTAACACTATCCTACACACACTAGGGACAATTTTTACATTCGCCAAGCAAATTAACCTGCAAACCGGTACTTCTTTGGAGTGTGGGAGGAAACCGAAGATCTTGGAGAAAACCCACGCAGGTCACGGGGAGAACGTACAAACTCCGTACAGACAGCGCCCGTAGTCGGGATCGAACCCAGGTCTCTGGCGCTGCATTCGCCCTAAGGCAGCAACTCTACCGCTGCGCTACCGTGACCAGTCTTGTCAAGGGTTCAGAGAAGATTGAGCCAGAGGGGTAGGTTGAGCAGGCTAAGACTATTCCTTGGAGCGCAGGAGAATGAGAGGTGACCTTATAGAGATGTACAAAATCATGACAGCAATAGATTGGTTAAATGCACAGTCTTTTGCCCAGAGTAGGGAGTTCAAGAACCAGTGGACATGGTTTTAAGGTGGGGGGGAGGGGGGGGGGGGGGGGAGGATTTAATGTGAATCTGATGGGTAACTTTTTTACACAAAGGTTGCTGGGTGTATGGAACGAGCTGCCGGAGGAGGTATGTTCAAGAAGGAACTGCAGATGCTGGTCTAAACCGAAGAGCTGGATTAACTCAGCGGGTCAGACTGCATCTCTGGAGAAAAGGAATAGGTGGCATTTTGGGTCGAGACCCTTCTTCAGACTGAAACGTCACCTATTCCTCTTTTCCAGAGATGCACTCTGACCCGCTGAGTTCCACCGAAGGCAGTGGATGCCGATTCACTGGATGTTTTCAAGAGAGTTAGAATTAGCTCTTAGGGCTAACGGAATCAAGGGATATGGGGAGAAAGCAGGAACAGGGCACTGATTTTGGAAAGAGAATACTGAATGGCCCAAAGGGCCGAATGGCCTACTCAATAGACAATAGGTGCAGGAGTAGAGGCCATTTGGCCCTTCGAGCCAGCACCGCCATTCAATGTGATCATGGCTGATCATTCCCAATCAGTACCCCGTTCCTGCCTTCTCCCCATATCCCCTGACTCCGCTATCTTTAAGAGCCCTATCTAGCTCTCTTGAAAGCATCCTGAGAACCTGCCTCCACCGCCCTCTGAGGCAGAGAATTCCACAGGCTCACAACTCTCTGTGAGAAAAAGTGTTTCCTCGTCTCCGTTCTAAATGGCCCACCCCTTATTCTTAAACTGTGTGTGTGGCCCCTGGTTCTGGACTCCCCCAACATGTTTCCTGCCTCTAGCGTGTCCAAGCCCTTAACAACATACTCCTGCACCTATTTTCTATGTTTCTATGATAGTCTGACCCGCTGAGTTACCCCAGCTTTTTGTATCTATGCCGGAGGAGGTAGTTGGGGTAGTTGTAATGTTCAAGAAACATTTAGGCAGGCACATGGATGGGAAATGTTTAGAATGGAACAATGAGGAGATGAGCATGGACCCTGCGCAAGGATGACAGGCACATTCGTGAAGCGTTCCTTAGCTATTCTCTCAGGGACTGGATTGTTTTTATTGTTATTATGTGTGAAGTGTTTTAAGTTTCATGTCCCTGGGAAACGTCTTCTCATTTTGCACTGTACAACTGTTGCTTTGCAAGATGACAATAAAGGTTGATTTGATTTGATTTGATTTGATATATTTAGTCCTCCCTCCACCACCTCCAGTTTAAATTCCATTTCCAGGGAAGAGACAAGGACTTTAAGACTGAAGTCTGAAGAAGGGTTTCGGCCCGAAACGTCGCCTATTTCCTTTGCTCCATAGATGCTGCTGCACCCGCTGAGTTTCCCCAGCAATTTTGTATACCTAGGACTTTAAGACTTTTGCCTTCCATCACAGTGAGGAGCGCCTGGTAGACTCGCACTGTGGTGGATGTAAAATATGTGTTAAGTGTGTGTTTTTGTTATTTTATTCGATGTTATGACTGCAAGGCACGAAATTTTGTTCAGACTGAAAAGTCCGGAATACAATACAATACAATATTTTTGGAGGACCAATGAACCAAGAATGATCTGGGCCAAATGCATGCAGGTGGGACTGGTGTGGATGGGACATGTTTGTTAAATCTGGGTTAAGTGTGTGTTTTGTTATTTTATTTGATGTTATGACTGCAAGGCACGGCATTACAACACAATATTTTTGGAGGACCAATAAACCAATAAACCAAGAATGATCTGGGCCAAATGCATGCAGGTGGGACTGGTGTGGATGGGACGTGTTGGCCAGCATGGGCAAGTTGGGCTGAAGGGCCTGGTTGCCTTGACTACACGCCACACAACTACAACTCCCAGGGTGCACGCCGCGGCGCTGCTTCTCCTACTCCTTCCGCTTCCGGCGAGGGTGACGGAGCGATGGAGGATGATCGGTGGCCGGAGCGGGAGCGGGAGCTGAATCCGCCGCCATCGGCCGCTGTGGGCGGTGAGAGAGGGCCGAGGGAGGGTGGAGGGGGGGCGGGCGGCTGCCGGGGAGCTGGAGGCGCCCATATTGGAGGCGGTGGAGGGAGGATGATCTCTCAATCCGCGGGGAGGGAGAGACGTCCCCGGGCGGCCTCTCCTCTGCTGCCCGCTCGCCCAGGCCCAGGCCCAGGGGGGAGGGGGGGTGGGGTGGCCTTACACTGGGCACTGGCGGCTGTGGAGCTGCTGGCGAGGACACTGGTGGACTGAGGGGGGGAGGGAGTGGGAGTATAGTGTGTGTGTACCAGTGTGTGTGTGTGTGTATTAGTGTGTGTGTGTGTATTAGTGTGTGTACCAGTGTGTGTGTGTATTAGTGTGTGTACCAGTGTGTGTGTGTATTAGTGTGTGTACCAGTGTGTGTGTGTGTGTACCAGTGTGTGTACCAGTGTGTGTACCAGTGTGTGTATTAGTGTGTGTATCAGTGTGTGTACCAGTGTGTGTGTGTGTACCAGTGTGTGTACCAGTGTGTGTGTGTATCAGTGTGTGTGTGTGTATCCGTGTGTGTCAGTGTGTGTGTATGTGTGTGTGTATCAGTGTGTGTGTATTAGTGTGTGTACCAGTGCGTGTGTGTATCAGTGTGTGTGTGTGTGTGTATCCGTGTGTGTGTGTGTATCAGTGTGTGTGTGTATTAGCGTGTGTGTGTGTGTATCAGTGTGTGTGTATTAGTGTGTGTACCAGTGTGTGTGTGTGTACCAGTGTGTGTGTGTACCAGTGTGTGTGTGTACCAGTGTGTGTGTGTGTACCAGTGTGTGTGTGTGTACCAGTGTGTGTGTGTGTACCAGTGTGTGTGTGCACCAGTGTGTGTGTGTATCAGTGTGTGTGTGTATATATATGGACTGAGGCGTGTGTGTGAGGGTGAGGGTGTGTATCAGTGTGTACCTGTGTGTGTGTGCACCAGTGTGTGTGTGTATCAGTGTGTGTGTATATATATGGACTGAGGCGTGTGTGTGAGGGTGAGGGTGTGTATCAGTGTGAGAGGGTGTGTATGAGGGTGTGTGAGGGTGAGTGTGTGTGTATATATGGACTGAGGGGTGTGTGTGAGGGTCCTATACCTGGCACAGGAGGACTAAGGGGAGGGGAGGGGGGTGTGAACCTACTGACTGGTTACAGGCTAACTTGGGGGGGGGGGTGGGGGGGTGTGTGTCTCAACGGACTCCGGCATGTGTGTGTGAGGGTCATACACCTGGTGGGGGGGGTGTGAACCTACTGACTGGTACAGGCTGACTTGGGGGGGGGGGGGGGGGGGGTGGTGTGTCAATGGACTCAGGCGTGGTGTGTGTGTGAGGGTTCTATATCTGACACAGGCAGGGTGTGTGTGTGAACGGACTGAGGGGGGTGAGTGAGGGTCCTATACCCGGCACAGGAGGACTGGGGGGGGGGGTGAACCTACGGTACAGGCTGACTGGGAAGGGGGAGGGGGTGTTGTGTGTGTGTGAAAGGGTCTTACGCCCGGTATATGTGTGGCCTGAAGGGTGTGTGGGTGTCCCACACCAGGCACGGGAGGACTGAAGGTGTGTGTGTGTGTGAGGGTCTTACACCCTCTTGCAGGCAGACTTGAGGGTCTGTGTGAATGTACTGAGGGGTGTGTGTGTGTCAGTGTACTGACAGGTAGATTGGGTGTGTGTGAGTGTACTACACCCAGTACAGGAAGGTTGTGTGTGTGTGAGTGTACTACACCCAGTACAGGAAGGTTGTGTGTGTGTGTGTGAAGGTTTTACACCCAGTACAGGAAGGTTGTGTGTGTGTGTGTGAATGTACTGAAGGGTGTAAGGACTGAGTGGTGTGTGACAGGTGGATTGTCATTGTACTGTACCATTTTACTGCTGTGTGGTGTCTTTTTAATATCGCTGTTTTTTTCCTTTTCTTCCCTCCCTCCCACAAATATGTAATATGTGAATATTCTGTTTGTAGTATTGCCACTGTTCATTTCACTGCACATCTCATATGTTAATGTGACGAATAAACTTGACTTGACTTGATTAGATGTGTGTGTGTGTAAGGGGGGGGGGGGGGGGGGAGGGTGTGTGTGTGTGTCCCAGTACAGGCAGGACCTGTTGTATTGCGTTCCACCACAGTGAGGAATGTTACTTCCACTGTGGTGGATGTTAATTCATGTTAAAATGAGTGAATCTACCTGTGCCTTTTACCCGCAGCTGGTGAAAGGAAACGACCGAGGGAAGGAAGGCGGAGGGCGAGAGATCGGTTTTCTGTGCGGGCCCAGCCCATGGAGCAGGCGGTGGACAGTGCGGGCAGCGCCGACTCTAGCGGCGCGGACACGGGCGGGGAGTCGGCCGCGGACAGCGGGAGTCCCCCATGTGGCGATTACCCCGCCGCCACTGCCCCCTACCCGGGGGAGGATCGGGACAAGTCGCTGACCGGTGGCCTGGGCCGGTGGGGAGAGAGCGCCGGGGAGGACTCGGCGGCAGACAGCCGGTGCTCGGACGGTGCGGAGACTGGCAGCAACAGCTCGCCGGCCAGCAGCGACGGGGAAACTGCAGAGGAATCGGCGGCTGGCAGCACGGGAGCCGGCGATGAGACCGGAGAGGACTCGCCGCCTGGTGGGGCGCTGGCGGCCTGCGTTCTGGCCCGGCGCGGTGTGGGGAATCGGTCGGCAGCCGTTCGTCCACATCCCCCTATGGAGCAGTCGGCTGCTGCCCCGTGCGGCTGGGACTTGGGGCAGCCGGCAAGTGCCGCCCCGTCTGACTTTGGGCCGCCGGGGGCCAACGGCCTCGGTGCTGGCGCGGCTGCGGTTGAACCGGCGGGTGCCGCTCGTGGGCCGACGTCCCAGAGTCAGGCCCCCTACAATGGCGACGGGGAGCGTTGTAGCCCTCGTCGGCCTGCGGCGCTCGAACCGGACCAAACCCCCATCCCCCCGTATCACCGCGGCGCCGAGATGGAGACGGGCGTTCCCGGCGTGGGGAGGGGGCAGCCCAGCCCTCGCGGGGGTTATGGCACGGCCTCGGACCTGCCGTTGTACGGCGGGCCGGCGGAGCAGACGGGGCCGGGCCAGACTTTGGGGGAAACCAACGGCGCCGAGTACACAGCGGCGGCGGAACAGGGCGACCTGGGGCCGGCCGGCGGCGAATACCAGCTGCCAGAGGCCGAGGACGCCGCGCCCCCCTACCCTGCCGACTTCGAGAAGTACTGGAAGATTGTGGAGGACAATCCGTACGATTTCACCGGATGGACGTACGTGCTCCAGTACGTGGAGCAGGAGGTAAATCACGCCCGGCAATTGTCTCACTGCTTCCCCTAATGCATCTTCTGTATCCTCCTTCCTCAATCGCATTCAATCTAATGCAGGTCCGCCAACGATTTTTCGGCACCCTTTGTTCCAGAGCCTTGCCGTATTATCCGTTTTGCCAGACCACAGAGGTCACTGCCTTGTGTGGAGGGGGGGGGGAGAAACTGACCTGCGAATAGGACAATAGGTTGAAGCACAATCCTGGAGTAACTCAGCAGGACAGAAGCGCAGGCTCGGCGATCGCTTCGCTGAACACCTTCGCTCAGTCCCGTCTAAACCTACCTGATCTCCCGGTTGCTAAACACCTTAACTTCCCCCTCCCATTCCCACACTGACATTTCTGTCCTGGGCCTCCTCCATTGTCAGAGTGAGGCCCGGCACAAATTGGAGGAACGGCACCTCGTATTTTGCTTGGGCAGCAGTAGTAACATTGACTCCTCTAACTTCAAATGACCCTTGCTTTCCCCTCTCTCTCTCTCTCCACATCCCTCCCTCTTCCCAGTTCTCCGACCAGTCTGACTGTCTCCGAATACATTTTCACAATTTATGGGCGCAGAATTAGGCCATTGGGCCCATCAAGTCTACTCCGCCATTGAATCATGGCTGATCTATCTCTCCCTGCTAAGCCCATTCTCCTGCCTTCTCCCCATAATCCCTGACACCCGTACTAATCAAGTATCTGTCCATCTCTGCCTCAAAAATATCCACTGACTTGGCCTCCACAGTCGTCTGTGGCAAAGAATTCCACTGATTCATCACCTCCTGACTAAAGAAATTCCTCCTCATCTCCTTCCTAAAGGAATGTCCATTAACTCTCAGGCTGTGCCCTCTGATCCTAGACTCTCCCACTAGTGGAAACATCCTCTCCAAGTCCACTCTATCCAAGCCTTTCACTATTCTGTAGGTTTCAATGAGATCCCCCTCATCCTCC
The DNA here is from genome assembly GCF_010909765.2 of Amblyraja radiata. NCBI lineage: Eukaryota > Metazoa > Chordata > Chondrichthyes > Rajiformes > Rajidae > Amblyraja > Amblyraja radiata. Next base: position 5,834,909 of record NC_046000.1, on the reverse strand, counting down.
TAGACTCCAGCGAGTACAGGCCCAGTGCTGTCAAAACACTCATCATATGTTAAACCAATCATTCCTGGGATCATTTTGGTGAACCTCTGGACCCTGTCCAGCGCCGGCACATAGACAATAGGTGCAGGAGTAGGTCATTCGGCTCTTCGAGCTAGAACCGCCATTCACTGTGATCATGGCTAATCATCCACAATCAGTACCCCGTTCCTGCCTTCTCCCCATATCACTTGACTCCGCCATCTCTAGAGCTCTATCTAACTCTCTCTTGAAAGCATCCAGAGAATTGGCTTCCACTGTCTTCTGAGGCAGAGAATTCCACAGATTCACAAATGTTTTTCCTCATCTCCTTTCTAAATGGCTTACCCTTTATTCTTAAACTGTGGCCCCTGGTTCTGGACTCGCCCGATATCAGGAACATGTTTCCTGCCTCCAGCGTGTCTAATTCCTTGATAATCTTACATGTTTCAATAAGATCCCCTCTCGTCCTTCTAAATTCCGGAGTATACAAGCCCAGTCGCTCCATTCTATCAACATATGTCAGTCCTGCCATCCCGGGAATTAACCTGGTGAACCTACGCTGCACTCCCTCAATAGCAAGAATGTCCTTCCTCAAATTTGGAGACCAAAACTGCACACAATACTCCAGGTGTGGTCTCACTAGCACCCCGTACAACTGCAGAAGGACCTCTTTGCTCCTATACTCAACTCCTCGATATGAAGCTCCCTCGGATATGGGGCCCAAAACAGCTCACAGCCCACCTCATTGCACCTCTTTTTCATCAGCTCCTTCACTGTAACGGCAACGCTTATATTCTGCTCTCTGGTATTTATCTATTTGCACTGCGCGTTGCACTTGCTAGAGTGGCAGATTATTATATCGTTCAAGAGATCGCTCCGTTATCTCTCTAGCCACTTGGGAGAAACGTGTTATTAGGAGAATGTCGCATTATTACGCATGTGAGTTCTTCACGAGACTTTCAAAGCTTCTCGAAAGATAAATCTTCCTAACACAGTCTTTTGATTAATAGTTTCTTTATTTTTGAAGAAAAACAGTGAGATGTTAACTGAAGATCAGTCTGAAGAAGGGTCTCGACCAGAAACGTTGCCTATTTCCTTCGCTCCATAGATGCTGCCTCACCCGCCGAGTTTCTCCAGCATTTTTGCCTACCTAAGATATTCATCCAACCTTCTTCTTAGACTCGTACACTTTAATTCACTGCCTCAGAGGGCGGTGGAGGCCGGTTCTCTGGATGCTTTCAAGAGAGAGCTAGATAGGGCTCTTAAAAATAGCGGAGTCAGGGGATATGGGGAGAAGGCAGGAACGGGGTACTGATTGGGGATGATCAGCCGGCGTTCCAAAGACGTACAGGTCTGTGGGTTGATTGGCTGCGTTACAATTGTAAATGTTCCCTGGTGTGTGTAGGATAGAGTTGGCGTGCGGGGATCGATGGTCGGCGCCGACTCTGAGTGCTGAAGGGCCTGTTTCCGCGCTGTATCTCTGCACTAATCTTAAACATTCATACCGAAGACAGACACGCAAAAAAAGCTGGAGTAGCTCAGCGAGTCTGGCAGCGTCTCCGGAGAAAAGTAATGGGCGACGTTTCGGGCCGAGACCCTCCTTCAGACCGCTGGGTTTGCAACACCTCAATAGACAATAGACTATAGATGTAGGAGTAGGCTATTTGGCCCTTCGAGCCAGCACCGCCATTCAATGTGAATGTAAAAATAGCGCAGTCAGGGGATATGGGGAGAAGGCAGGAACAGGGCACTGATTGGGGATGATCAGCCATGATCACATTGAATGGCGGTGCAGGCTCGAAGGGCCGAATGGCCTACTCCTGCACCTATTGTCTATTGATCATGGCTGATCATCCCCAATCTGTACCCCGTTCCTGCCTTCTCCCCATATCCCCTGACTCCGCTATCTTTAAGAGCCCTATCTAGCTCTCTCTTGAAAGTATCCAGAGAACCGGCCTGAGAATTGAGGCAGAGAATTCCACAGACTCACTACTCTCTGTGAGGAAAAAGTGTTTCCTCGTCTCCGTTCTAAACGGCGGGGGGGAGGTGGACCTGTCACCGCGTCCCGGGTGTGCGCGCGCGCCGATAATAAACCGACTTTGGCACTTGCGCTTTCAGAATCACGTCTGGGCCGTGAGGAGGGCGTTCGACTCCTTCTTCACTCGCTACCCCTACTGCTACGGCTACTGGAAGAAGTACGCGGACATCGAGAAGCGACTGGGCTTCGCCAAAGAGGCGGAGGAGGTGAGGACTGCCACCGGCGGCTCTGTGCTGTTTCTCGCTGCTATTTCAAGGCTGTGCGACGGGCGGTGGCAGAGAAGGGTCTGTCCCGCTTGCCGACTTTGTTCGATACGACTGCCGGCGTCGTATCGGTGTCGCCCAAAAGATTTTGAACGTGTCAAAATCCAACGGCGACAAAAAAAAAGCTGCGACGCTTGAAAACAGCGCCGCGCGTCATCGTCCCGCGGCGAATGTTTCGGTGACCTGATAAGTCAGTCAACGGTGCCGGCAGTCGCCGAAAACATCGCCAAGTGGCACAGGCCCTTGAGGAGTTTAAGAAGGAACTGCAGATGCTGGAAAATCGAAGGTAGACAAAAATGCTGGAGAAACTCAGCGGGTGCAGCAGCATCTATGGAGCGAAGGAAATAGGCAACGTTTCGGGCCCGAAACGTTGCCTATTTCCTTCGCTCCATAGATGCTGCTGCACCCGCTGAGTTTCTCCAGCATTTTTGTCTACCTTCCAGGCCCTTAAGGATGTCAGCACAGACTCGAGTTCACTGGAACAAACTGCAAAAAAACAACAAACTCATCGGGAAGACCGGCTCGGCTCCGTCCTGGGGTTGGAGTTGGTTTCACGGGGAGGTTGGTCTTGGAGGGGAGGATGCTCCTCAAACTGCGGAGCATCCTGGACAATACAGCTCACCCTCCCCCCCCCCCCCCCGTCCGTCCGTCCGTCCATCCGTCCGTCCGTGACACACTGGTCAACCTGAGGAGCACCTTCAGCAACAGACTGGTTCCACCAAGATGCAGCACAGAACGCCACAGGAGATCCTTCTTCCCTGTGGCTATCAAACTGGACAACCCCTCCCCCTTCTGTCGTGGGGTAGACTGAGACTAACTCTTCCCCCCAACCCCCCCCCCCCCCCTCCAATCTTTGCATATCCCCCAATTCTTTCCACTTTAATGTTTTTATGACTTGGCAGATCAACTTCCCTCCTGGGATAAATAGAAAATAGGCGCAGGAGTAGGCCATTCGGTTTACCTGGTGAACCTACGCTGCACTCCCTCAATAGCAAGAATGTCCTTCCTCGAATTAGGAGACCAAAACTGCACACAATACTCCAGGTGTGAACTAACCAGGGCCCTGTACAACTGCAGTAGGACCTCCTTTGCTCCTAAACCCAAATCCTCTCGCAATGAAGGCCAACATGCCATTAGCTTTCTTCACTGCCTGCCGAGCCTGCATGCTGACTTTCGGTGACTGATGTACTAGGACACCCAGGTCTCGTTGCACCTACCCTTCTCCTAATCTGACACAATAGACAATAGGTGCAGGAGTAGGCCATTAGGCCCTTGTAGCCAGCACCGCCATCCACTGTGATCATGGCTGATCAACCAGAATCAGTAGCCCGTTCCTACCTTCTCCCCATATCCCTTGACTCCGCTATCTTTCAGAGCTCTATCTAACTCTCTTGAAAGTATCCAGAGAATTGGCCTCCACTGCCTTCTGAGGCAGAGAATTCCACAGATTCACAACTCTCTGGGTGAAAAAGACTTTCCTCAATAGCAATAGACAATAGGTGCAGGAGTAGGCCATTCGGCCCTTCGAGCCAGCACCGCCATTCAATGTGATCATGGCTGATCATCCCCAATCAGTACCCCGTTCCTGCCTTTTCCCCATACCCCCTGACTCCGCTATTTTTAAGAGCCCTATCTAGCTCTCACTTGAAACAATCCAGAGAACCTGCCTCCACCGCCCTCTGTGGCAGAGAATTCCACAAACTCACCACGCTCTGTGAGAAAAGTGTTTCCTCGTCTCCGTTCTAAATGGCTTACCCCTTATTCTTAAACTGTGGCTCCTGGTTCTGGACTCCCCCAACATCGGGAACATGTTTCCTGCCTCCAGCGTGTCCAAACCCTTAATAATCTTCTATGTTTCAATAAGATCCCCTCTCCAGAGTGTACAAACCCAGCTGCTCCATTCTCTCAGCATATGACAGTCCCGCCATCCCGGGAATTAACCTTGTAAGAATGTCCTTCCTCAAATTTGGAGACCAAAACTGCACACAATATTCCACTGGTGTGGTTGCCCTGTACAACTGCAGAAGGACCTCTTTGCTCCTATACTCGACGACTCTTGTTACGAAGGCCAACATGCCATTTGCTTTCTTCACTGCCTGCCGAGCCTGCATGCTGACTTTCAGTGACTGGTGTACGAGGACACCCAGGTCTGGTTGCACCTCCCCTTCTCCTAATCTGACACCGTTCAGATGATCACTGGCTGCTCCTGTTTCTTGCCGCTATTTCCGGCCGGCGGTAAGGATATCTGCATGACTTGAGTTCACTGGCATTCCCACGTGAAGGTTGCCCCCCCCCCCCCCCCAGTGGTAGCTGGGCATGACGCCCACCAGCTGTGGGAAGGCAGAGATCCTCTGTGGGGGATAGGTGGGTGCGCCTGCTATTTCGAGTCACACCGCACGGAAGCAGGCCCTTCGGCCCAACTTTCCCATGCCAACCACACCAGTCCCACCTCCCCGCACAGGCCCACAAATTCCCCTGGTGGCCATGTGTGGGTTTCCTCCGGGTGCTCCGGTTTCATCCCTGCCGATAAAGAACGGATTCGGTACGACTGGCGCAGCGGTAGAGTGGCTGCCTCACAGCGCCAGAGACCCGGGTTCGATCCTGACCACGGGCGCCGTTTGTACGTTCTCCCCGTGACCTGCGTGGGATTTTTCCGTGTGCTCCGGTTTTCTCCCACCTACCAAAGACATACAGGTTTGTAAGTTGATTGGCTTCTGTAAATTGTCCCTAGTGTGCAGGATAGTTTGTGTACTGAGGTACAGTGAAAAGCTTTTGTTGCGTGCTATCCAATCATGCAGAAAGACAATGCATGATTACAATCGAGCCGTTTACAGTGTATAGATACATGATAAGGGAATAACGTTTAGTGCAAGGTAAAGCCAGCAAAGTCCGATCAAGGATAGTCCGAGGGTCACCAATGAGGTAGATAGTAGTTCAGGACCGCTCTCTGGTTGTGGTGGGATGATTCGGTTCCCTGATGCCTGAAACGGTCCCCGAATCTGGAGGTGTGCGTTTTCACACTTCTGTACCGATGGGAGGGTGGGTGTGGGGGGTGGGGGGGGGGGGAGAGAGGAAGAGAGGGAGTGGCCAGGGTGCGACTCGTCCTTTATTATGTTGCTGGCATAATTCAGTTGGGAAGAAACTGTATAATGCCAGTGTACGGGCTGGTCGCTGGTCGCTGGGCTGAAGGGCCTGTTTCAGCACTGTGTCTCTAAAGTCTGTAGCTGCCACCGCAACGTCGAACAAGCTTGCTTTAGTTCCTCATTTCCCACCTGATGGTCTAACAGCTACTGTCTGTACAGGTATACCAGCGGGGACTGCAGTCCATCCCCCTCAGTGTGGATCTGTGGGTCCACTATATCGTTTTCCTGCAGGAAATCCTTGAGCCCACCGGCCCTGACACCTCGGTCAAACTACGGAGGTAAGCTAGCTAATTGGGGCTGGGAGAGAAAATGGGAGCAGGGAGGTGACGTTCTGGTCCGAGGCGTAATAGTGGGGGTGGCGGGGGGGGGGGCAGAGAGCCTGACCTCGTGGGTCTCCTCCGGGTGCTGTCTGTGCGGAGTTTGCACGCGGACACAGGAAAAACGTGCAAACTCGGTCACACACGCTCGCTCGCTCACACTGTCTCACACGTGCACATACACGCAGCACCCGTGAGGTCAGGATCGAACCCGGGTTTCTGGCGCTATGAGGCAGCGGCTCTGCCCACTGTGAGCAGCCGAGTAAGTCTTGTTACTCGTTCCCGGGATGGCGGGACTGTCACATGCTGAGAGAATGGAGCGGTTGGGCTTGTAAACTCTGGAGTTTAGAAGGATGAGAGGGCATCTCATTGAAACATATAAGATTGTTAAGGAAGGGCTTGGACACGCTAGAGGCAGGAAACATGTTCCCGATGTTGGGGGAGTCCAGAACCAGGGGCCGCAGTTTAAGAATAAGGAGTAAGCCATTTAGAACGGAGACGTGGTGAGTCTGTGGAATTCTCTGCCTCAGAGGGCGGTGGAGGCCGGTTCTCTGGATGCATTCAAGGGAGAGTTAGATAGGGCTCTTAAAAATAGTGGAGTCAGGGGATATGGGGAGAAGGCAGGAACGGGGTACTGATTGGGGATGATCAGCCATGATCACAATGAATGGCGGTGCTGGCTGGAAGGGCCGAATGGCCTACTCCTGCATCTATTGTCTATTGTCTATTCCCGGGTCGAGTTTTGTGGGGATGATCAGCCATGATCACAATGAATGGCGGTGCTGGCTGGAAGGGCCGAATGGCCTACTCCTGCACCTATTGTCTATTGTCTATTCCCGGGTCGAGTTTTGTGCCTGATGGGAGAGGGAAGAAGAGGGAAAGATTCATCCCTAGTTCTTTCTACTCCTGGGAGAGTCTAGTAGGACTAGAGGTCACAGCCTCAGAATTAAAGGAAGAAGCTGAAGAGAGATTTCTTTAGCCAGAGGGTGGTGAATCTGTGGAATTCTTTGCAACAGAAGTCTGCGGAGGCCAAGTCAGTGGATATTTTTAAGGCAGAGATAGATAGATTCATGATTAGTGCGGGTGTCGGGGGTTACGGGGAGAAGGCAGGAGAATGGGGTTAGAAGGGAGAGATAGATCAGCCATAATTGAATGGTGCAGTAGACCTCATGGGCCGAATGGCCTAGTTCTGCTGCTGGAACTCATGAGAAGGTTGATGGGTGACATTTCAGGTCAGAGTAGGTAAGGGTGTGTCGCTTTTACTTAACGCACCTTTCTGTGCTAGGTTTGACAGTGTTGCCTCTGTGCCTGACATCTCTCTCTCTGTCTCTCTGTCTCTCTCCCTCTGCCTCTCTCTCTCTCTCACTCCCCGCAGCGTGTTCGAGATGGCGCTGGCTGCCGCTGGCACCGACTTCCGTTCCGACCGACTGTGGGACATGTACGTGAGCTGGGAGAAGGAGCAGGGGCGGCTGAAGGCCGTCACCGCCATTTATGACCGGCTACTCTGCATCCCCACTCAGCTGTACAGCCACCACTTTGAGAAGTGAGTGTGGGAGGATGGAGGGGGTGAGGGAGGGGGAGGGTGCGTGTACGACCGGATCGATGCATGGGTTGGTACAGATCCACCACCGATCTTCTAGCAATAGACAATAGGTGCGGGAGTAGGCCCTTCGAGCCAGCACCGCCATTCAATGTGATCATGGCCGATCATCCCCAATCAGTACCCCGTTCCTGCCTTCCCCCCCCCATATCCCCTGACTCTGCTATCTTTAAGAGCCCTATCTAGCTCGCTCTTGAAAGCATCCAGAGAACCGGCCTCCACCACCCTCTGAGGTGATGAAGCCCTAGCCTGCCCAAACTGGGGGCCATGCCTTGGGACACAAGGGACCGCGGGAAGGGTAATTGGGACGACAGATGGCGCAATGGGCTAAGTGTTCGGCTGGCACCCGGAAGGTAGCCGGTTCGAATCCCGCTTGGGGTGCATACTGTCGTTGTGTCCTTGGGCAAGACACTTCACCCACCTTTGCCTGTGTGTGAATGTGTGTGAGTGATTGGTGGTGGTCGGAGGGGCCGTAGGCGCAGATTGGCAGCCACGCTTCCATCAGTCTGCCCCAGGGCAGCTGTGGCTACAGAAGTAGCTTACCACCACCGAGTGTGACTGAGGAGTGAATGAATAATGCGATGTAAAGCGCCTTGAGTATTAGAAAGGCGCTATATAAATCCCATCCATTATTATTATTATTAATGTCCCCAACCCCTGACTGGAGACAAACCCTGACCCACGTGTTCTCTCTCTCCCTCTCCCTCTCCCTCCCTCCCTCTCTCCCCCTCCCCCTCCCCCTCCCCCTCCCCCTCCCTCTCCCTCTCCCTCCCTCCCTCTCTCCCCCTCCCCCTCCCTCGCTCCTCGCGCAGGTTTAAGGAGCACGTGCAGGGCTACTCGCCGAAGGACGTTCTCTCCACGGACGAGTTCCTGCGGCTGCGCTCGGAGGTGGTGACCAGCCTGGCGGCGGCGGAGGCCGACATCGACGAGGGCCCCCCCGGGGACGACCCCCCTCCGGGGGTGGGGACCAGGGACCAGGAGAAGGTGACCGAAGGGGGGGGGGGATCTCGGCCGTCGAGACATGTGACAACTCACAGTGAAATTCGTTGCTTGCGTACGCAAGGTATACAAACAGTCGCTACGTAAAGGGCAGTGACAAAGTTCCGAAGTATCCACCCCCCTTCCCCTCGGTCCCTCCATTGTTCTCCCTTCCCGTTTGTCCTTTGTGCCCTTCTTTTTTTTTGTCATTGGGACTAGTGTAGCTGGGATGTGTTGGCCGGCGTGGGCATGTCGGGCCGAAGGGCCTGTTTCCATGGCCCGATTCTGCTGCGATCATTTTTAATTTTTTTTTAAATATTTTATTTTATTAGAAGTAAGTACAGTCATATGGCACCAAAGTGCCTAATATATATTTTCATAATACATTTTATGTACAGCTTCTTTTTTTTTTTTTTTGTTACATTGAAAAAAGATTAGAATAAGAAAAAGAAGTTAGATAGTAAAGGATAGAAAGATGTGAAATATATAGTGTGTGAAAAAAGAAAACGAGTAAATGAAGAAAGTTGAGAGAGAAAATAGAGAAAATAAAATAAAATAAAAAAGAAAAGGAGATCATTATTTATAGTCTTGACCAACCCTCGTCCAGTCCTGAAACAGTTATTTTTTACAATTGTGTTACACCATATGATTCCAAAAAAACGACGAATGGAGACCAACTCGTTATGAATTGGTCTGATTTATCCATTAGGAGGAATCGCATTTCCTCAAGATGAGCGGTGTCCAACATACTTGCAATCCACATTTTAAGCGTTGGTATTGATGAACCCTTCCAAAATTTAAGAATTAATTTTTTTGCTATTATTAAACCGTAGTTAAGGAATAGATTTTGAGATGTGTTCAATTTATTCCCATCTTCCATTACGCCAAATATAATCATTTCAGTATTAGGTTCCATTCTTGTCTTGAAGCGATCATTTTTTAAGACGTGGGTAGACAAAAGTGCTGGAGAAACTCAGCGGGTGCAGCAGCATCTATGGAGCGAAGGAAATAGGCAACGTTTCGGCCTGAAACCCAAGGGTTTCGGCCAGAAACGTTGCCTATTTCCTTCGCTCCATGGATGCTGCTGCACCTGCTGTGTTCCTCCAGCATTTTTGTCTACCATCGATTTTCCAGCATCTGCAGTTCCTTCTTAAACACTTTTTAAGACGCGGGTTGGGATCTCGAGCGCCGCTGAACTCGTGGGCCGGCGGTGGCTGTTGCCGAGGACCCTCCATGGGGGCTCCCCCCCCCCCCCTCTGACCCTCTTGTCCCTTCCCCTTGCCCCCTGGCCAGGCCGACAAGGAGCTGGAGAAGATCCGAGCCCACCTGGAGGCCACTCGGCAGGAGACGTACCTCGTGAACGAAGTGGAAGTCAGCAAGCGGTGGCACTTCGAGGAGTCGGTAAGGGTGAAGCCGGGCGATGGTAACGGGAGAGTCTGGGACCAGAGGGCACAGCCTCACAATACAAGGACGTACGGTGCGGGTAGGATGTGGTGAAAAGCTCCCGCCACTCTCTCAGACACAGAATGGATTAGATACAGATTCGAGCCTTCTCTCCGCCATCTTTACGGGACTGGCCTCGCGCGGTTTTAGAGAGAGCGTGAGGGGGCGGCACGGTGGTGCAGCGGTAGAATTGCTGCCTCTCACCGCCCGCATGTACACTCTGGAGTTTAGAAGGATGAGAGGGGATCTCATTGAAACATATAAGATTATTAAGGGACGCTAGAGGCAGGAAACGTGTTCCCGATGTTGTGGGAATCGAGAACCAGGGGCCACACAGTTTAAGAATAAGGGGTAAGCCATTTAGAACGGAGATGAGGAAACACTTTTTCACACAGAGAGTTGCGAGTCTGAGGAATTCTCTGCATCAGAGGCCGGTTCTCTGGATACTTTCAAGAGCGAGCTAGATAGGGCTCTTAAAGATAGCGGAGTCAGGGGATATGGGGAGAAGGCAGGAACAGGGTAAGGATTGGGGATGATCAGCTATGATCACATTGAATGGCGGTACTGGGTCGAAGGGCCGAATGGCCTACTCCTGCACCTATTGCCTATTGTCTAAGGCAGGAGAATGGGATTGAGAGGGTAAAGTAGATCAGCTGTGATTGAAGGGCCGAATGGCCTAATTCTGCCCCCTGTGTCCTGTGGTCTAAAATGCTGGAGTAACTCAGCGGGTCAGGCAACATCCGTGAATAACATGGATAGGTGACCCTATCCCGGACTGATTCTGTGTGGGTGGGAAGTCCACGCATGGTGGGTTTTGCTGAACAAAGGCTGGAACTCTAATGTGTAGGAAGAAATCTGACTTAAATCAAAGATAGACTCAAAATGCTGGAGTAACTCAGCGGGGACAGGCAGCGTCTCTGGAGAGAAGGGATGGGTCATTCTGAAGAAGGGTCTCGACCCGAAACGTCATTCATTCCTCCTCTCCAGAGATGTTGCCTGTCCCACTGAGTTACTGCAGCGTTTTGTGTCTAGGCTGGGTCTCTATTCCCTGGAGCTCAGGAGGATGAGGGGTGATCTCGTAGAGGTGTACAAGATCATGAGGGGAATAGATCGGGTAGATGCACAGAGTCTCTAGCCCAGAGTAGGGGAATCGAGAACCAGAGGACATGGGTTTAAGGTGAGGTGGGGGGTGGTGGGAAGGAAGGGGGGGGGGGGGAGGAGGCTTAATGGGGAATCTGAGGAGTAACTTTTTCACACAGAGGGTGGTGGGTGTCTGGAACGAGCTGCCAGAGGAGGTAGTTGAGGCTGGGACTTATTGCAATGTTTAAGAAGCAATTAGACAGGTACATGGCTAGGACAGGTTTGGAGGGATATGGGCCAAACGCAGGCAGGTGTAGATGGAACATGTTGGTCGGGGTGGGCAAGTTGGGCCGAAGGGCCTGTTTCCACGCTGTATCACTCTGTGACAGGTTTGGAGGGATATGGGCCACACGCAGGCAGATGGGACTAGTGCAGATGGTACATGTTGGTCGGGGTGGGCAAGTTGGGCCGAGGGACATACTAAGCTGTTTGATTCTAAAGGCGAACGAGGGGTGGGGACATACCAAGCCGGTTATGCGAGGGGGGTTAAAAGTCAGACGGGGTTGGGCAAAGGCCAGAGATGACCGAACGCACGCACAAGGTTTCCCCCTCTGCCGTCAATCGCCTCGACGACCTCTTTCTTCTCCCCCCTTCAGATCAAGCGGCCCTACTTCCACGTCAAGCCCCTAGAGAGGGTCCAGCTGAAGAACTGGAAGGACTACCTGGACTTCGAGATGACCAACGGCACCAACGAACGTGTTCTGGTATTGTTTGAACGCTGTGTGATCGCCTGTGCTCTGTACGAGGACTTCTGGATCAAGGTGAACCCCCTCCCCCCTGCAACCTCGCCCCCCCGGCTGTGGGTCGGATCTGATCTGATCTCCACACTGGCGGCGTTCATTACTTTTTAATTTCGTGTTTCTTAATTTTATTTTTGCAAGCGTTCCAACAAAGAATTTCACGTTTTACTTTGATGATCTGACTTCTAACATAATCTTTTAATTCCATTGCTGTTTTATCTGCACGTGTTGCTACAAAACTAAAGAAGTTAAGGATTTGCTGAAGAAATGTGTAAGCGTGTTTCCACTGTGAGTGCCCCCTCCAGTTCTCAATAAGCTGTTTCATTTTTGTTCCACGATATGTCTTTTTATTTTAATTAATTGATGCCACACTGAGACCGGGGCTCGGTCTTGTCTCACTCCCTCTCTCTCTCTCTCTCTCTCTCCCACCTCCTCCCTCCCGCAGTATGCCAAGTATCTGGAGCACCACAGTGTGGAGGCTGTCCGCAATGTCTTCCAGAGGGCTTGCATGGTCCACTTGCCCAAGAAGCCCACCCTGCATCTCCTGTGGGCTGCCTTCGAGGAACAGCAAGGTAAGGGGGGGGGGGGGGGGTGCTCTCAACCTCTCGAGCACGCGCCTTTTCTCTTCAGAGTCAAGAGAGTTTATTCAGATTCAGATTCAAAGTTTAATGTCAGTGTACAATGTACAGGACAGAGACAACGAAATGCAGTTAGCATCTCCCTAGAAGAGCGACATAGAATATGAGCAATCAATAAATTGCCATATAACCATATAACAATTACAGCACGGAAACAGGCCATCTCGGCCCTTCTAGTCCATGCCAAACACTTACTCTCACCTAGTCCCATCTACCTGCACTCAGACCATAACCCTCCATTCCTTTCCTGTCCATATACCTATCCAATTTATTTTTAAATGATAAAATCGAACCTGCCTCCACCACTTCCACTGGAAGCTGATTCCACACAGCTACCACTCTCTGAGTAAAGAAGTTCCCCCTCATGTTACCCCTAAACTTCTGTCCCTTAATTCTCAAGTCATGTCCTCTTGTTTGAATCTTCCCTACTCTCAGTGGGAAAAAGCTTATTCACGTCAACTCTGTCTATCCCTCTCATCATTTTAAAGACCTCTATCAAGTCCCCCCTTAACCTTCTGCGCTCCAAAGAACAAAGACCTAACTTGTTCAACCTTTCTCTGTAACTTAGTTTCTGAAACTCAGGCAACATTCTAGTAAATCTCCTCTGTACTCTCTCTATTTTGTTGACATCCTTCCTATAATTAGGCGACCAAAATTGTACACCATACTCCAGAATTGGCCTCACCAATGCCTTGTACAATTTTAACATTACATCTCAACTTCTATACTCAATGCTCTGATTTATAAAGGCCAGCACACCAAAAGCTTTCTTTACCACCCTATCTATATGAGATTCCACCTTCAGGGAACGGTGCACAGTTATTCCCAGATCCCTCTGTTCACCTGCATTCCTCAATTCACTACCATTTACCATGTACGTCCAATTTTGATTTGTCCTGCCAAGATGTAGCACCTCACACTTATCAGCATTAAACTCCATCTGCCATCTTTCAGCCCACTCTTCCAAATGGCCTAAATCTCTCTGTAGACACTGAAAATCGACTTCATTATCCACAAGATAGGACAATGACATTTTGTGCGCAGCGGTAAGAGTTGTGTAAGAATACAATAGGTGCAGTAGTAGAGGCCATTCGGCCCTTCGAGCCAGCACTGCCATTCAATGTGATCATGGCTGATCATCCCCAATCAGTACCCCGTTCCTGCCTTCTCTCCGTATCCCCTGACTCCACTATTTTTAAGAGCCCTATCTAGCTCTCACTTGAAAGCATCCAGAGAACCGGCCTCCACCGCCCTCTGAGGCAGAGAATTCCACAGACTCGCCACTCTCTGTGAGAAAAAGTGTTTCCTCGTCTCCGTTCTAAATGGCTTACCCCTTATTCTTAAACTGTGTGGCCCCTGGTTCTGGACTCCCCCAACATCGGGAACATGTTTCCTGCCTCTAGCGTGTCCAAACCCTTAATAATCTTATATGTTTCAATGAGATCTCCTCTCATCCTTCTAAACTCCAGAGTGTACAAGCCCAGCCGCTCCATTCTCTCAGCATATAAATTCTCTCATATAAATTGATGTACCTTTAGAAAGAAGATAGGGAAGAATTTATTTCGTCAGAGGGTGGTGAATCTATGGAATTGATTGCAACAGAAGGCTGTGGAGGCCAAGTCAGTGGATATTTTTACAGTGGAGATTTAGAGATTCTTAATTAGTGCGGGTGTCAGGGGTGATGGGGAGAAGGCAGGAGAATGGGGTTGAGAGGGAGAGATAGATCAGCCACGATTGAATGGCGGGGTAGACTTGATGGGCCGAATAGCCTTGTTCTGCTCCTGGAACCTAGGAATGGATTCGACCCTGTCTTTCTATCAACATGCAAATGGGCATTAAAAGCACGGCGCGCTGAGCTTTGCATGGTCAGTTTACCTTCTTGCTGCCCCCCCCCACAGATCTCTATCCCCCCCCCCCTCCACGCCTTGCCTTTAGTTTAGAGATACAGCGCGGAAACAGGCCCTTCGGCCCATCGGGCCCGCGCCGACCAGCGGTCCCCGCACATCAACACTGTCCTACACACACACACACACACACACACTTGGGTCTATTCACGGTGGCACAGCAGTAGAGTTTCTGCCTTACAGCAAAATACTGCGCCAGGGACCCGAGTTCGATCCCGACTACGGGTGCTGTCTGTACGGAGTCTGCACGCTCTCCCCGTGAGCTGCATGGAGTTTTCTCCCGAGATCTTCGGTTTCATCCCACACTCCAAAGACGTGCAGGTTTGTCGGTTAATTGGATTGATTAATTGGCTTGATAAAATGTTTAAATTGTCCCAAGTTGGCGATACGCAGAGCACTGCTCTGCCGACTACAACATTCAGAAGGTTCTACCAAGACAATAAACCTGCAGGCGTTTGGAGTGCAGGAGTGAAACCGTAAAATCTCGGGGGGGGAAACCCCACGGTGAGAACGTGCAAACTCCGTACAGACAGCACCCGTAGCCGGGATGGAACCCGGGTCCCTGGCGCTGCGAGGCAGCAACTCTACTGTGCCTGAGGAAGTGTTCGGCCCGAAGCGTTGCCTATTTCCTTCGCTCCATAGATGCTGCTGCACCCGCTGAGTTTCTCCAGCATTTTTGTCTGCCTTCGATTTTCCAGCATCTGCAGTTCCTTCTTAAACTCCCCTCTAACCCTTTCTATCGACGTACATTAAAAGCAGGTAGCACGACAGTTTGCCTCCACTCGGCGACCCCACCACTCATCTCTCCCCCCCTCCTCCACCGCCTTGTGCCCAGGTGACATCAAGGAGGCCCGTCGCATCCTGAAGACCTTCCAGCTGGTGGTGCCGGGCATGGCCATGGTGCTCCTGAGGAGGGTGAGCTTGGAGCGGCGCAGCGGCGAGCTGGTGCAGGCGGAGACGCTGCTGCGGGAGGCGGTGGAGCTGCACCAGGGCACGCCACTCTCATCCTTCTTCGCCATCAAGCTCTCCCGCCAGCTGCTGAAGGTGCAGAAGAACCTGGCCAAGGCCCGCAAGGTTCTTCTCGAAGCCATCGACGGAGACAAGGTGAGGCACTCGTGACAATAAACTAAACTGCGACTAACTGTTAAAAAAAAAAAAAAAATTCACTGCACCCGGGGTGCACCTGACAATAGACTAGATTGTAACTAAAAAATCATTTCATAGTCTGGTTTTGTTTAGAAATACAGCGCGGAAACAGGCCCTTCGGCCCACCGGGTCCGCACCGACCACCAGCCCCTGCACACTAACGCTATCCCACACACTCCCTCTCCCTCTCTCTCTCTCTCTCTCTCTCCCTCCCTCTCTCTCCCTCCCTCTCTCCCCCTCCTTCTCTCCCTCTCTCCCTCTCTCCCTCTCTCCCTCCCTCCCTCTCTCCATGACTGTTTTATCCGAGATCTTCGATTTCCTCCCACACTCCAAAGACGTACAGGTCTGTAGGTTAATTGGCCTTGGTATAAATGTAAAAATTGTTGTGTGTGTGTGTGTGTATCCGTGTGTGTCTTTATCAGTGTGTGTGTGTGTGTGTGTGTGTGTGTGTATCCGTGTGTGTGTTTATCAGTGTGTGCGCGTGTGTCCGTGTGTGTGTTTATCAGTGTGTGCGTGTGTGTATCCGTGTGTGTGTGTGTGTGTGTTTATCAGTGTGTGTGTTTATCAGTGTGTGTGTGTGTATCCGTGTGTGTGTGTGTGTGTGTATCCGTGTGTGTGTGTATCCGTGTGTGTGTGTGTATCCGTGTGTGTGTGATCTATGTGTGTGTGTGTCTGTGTGTGTGTGATCTATGTGTGCGATCTGTGTGTGTCTGTGTGTGTGTGATCTATGTGTGTGTGTGTGTGTATGTATCCGTGTGTATGCGTGTGTGTGTGTGTGTGTGTTCTCCCCCCCAATGTGTAGATTGTTGCGCTTATTGCGGCGTGTACGGAGGAACACTTACTTAGTGCAAGGTCAACCCACACCTCAACGGTGGAACAGGCGCAGGACGATGGCTGACTTTAGTCGAGCATCACGACGGCTGGGAAGGCGGATAAAGGCTGCGGCAGAAAAGGGTCTCCGGTCGTCTTGGACTCCATGCCACTGGATCCTGACCCAGATCTGTCAAGGACCGTGGGGTGGCTGTCTGTGCACCAGTCTCCCCACGTTAAACAAAGTCACGCACAGGGGAATAGAGGACAGTCATACTCAATAGACAATAGGTGCAGGAGTAGAGGCCATTCGGCCCTGCGAGCCAACACCGCCATTCAATGTGATCATGGCTGATCATCCCCAATCAGTACCCTTCTCCCTATATCCCCTGACTCCGCTATCTTTAAGAGCCCTATCTAGCTCTCTCTTGAAAGCATCCAGAGAACCGGCCTCCACCGCCCTCTGAGGCAGAGAATTCCACAGACTCACAACTCTCTGTGAGAAAAAGTGTTTCCTCGTCTCCGTTCTAAATGGCCGACCCCTTATTCTTAACTGTGTGTGTGTGGCCCCTGGTTCTGGACTCCCCCAACATCGGGAACATGTTTCCTGCCTCTAGCGTGTCCAAACCCTTAATAATCTTATATGTTTCAATGAGAAACCCTCTCATCCTTCTAAACTCCACAGAGTGTACAAGCCCAGCCGCTCCATTCTCTCAGCGTATGACAGTCCCGCCATCCCGGGAATTAACCTGGTGAACCTACGCTGGGCTCCCCTCAATAGCAAGAATGTCCTTCCTCAAATTAGGGGACCAAAACTGCACACAATACTCCAGGTGTGGTCTCACTAGGGCACTGTTGGAAGATCTTCGAGTGATCGCCAATGATGACTATCTCTAAACTAAACACTGTTTAGGCATTAAAGTACCATTGGACCCCTGTCCCCCTGCAGGAGAACGTTAAGCTTTACCTCAACCTGTTGGAGCTGGAATTCAGCTGCGATGTCCGACTCAACGAGAGTAACATCCTCCACTGCTTTGAGCAGGTGCTCCTCAGCTCCCTGCCTCTGGAGATCAAAATCATCTTCTCCCAGCGAAGAGTCGAGTTCCTGGAGGATTTCGGCTGCAGTGTGCGCAGGTTAGTGTCCCGCCCGCCGTCTAGTTTGTGCGCGGACTGACGGAGCCGCCGTGATTGAACGGGCGGCGCGGCGGGTAGAGCCGCTGATTCACGGCGCCAGAGACCCGGGTTCCATCCCGACTCGCCCAGATCTTCGGTTTCCTCCCACGGCATCAGTTACTAATACAGGAGTCGGCCATTAATTCCCGGGATGGCAGGGCTGACGTACGATGAGAGAATGGGTCGACTGGGCTTGTGTTTACTGGAATTTAGAAGGAAGAAAGGGGGATCTTATAGAAACATATTAAAATTCTGAATGGGTAGATGCAGAAAAAATGTTCCCAGTGTTGGGGGAGTCCAGAACCAGGGGTCACACACAGTTTAAGAATAAGGGGTCGGCCATTTAAGACTGAGATGAGGAAAAACCTTTTCACCCAGTGAGTTGTGAGTCTGTGGAATTCTCTGCCACAGAAGGCAGTGGAGGCCAATTCACTGGATGTTTTGAAGAGAGAGTTAGATTTAGCTCTTGGGGCTAACGGATTCAATGGATATGGGGAGAAAGCAGGAACTGATTGGGGATGATCAGCCGTGATCATATTGAATGGCGGTGCTGGCTCGAAGGGCCGAATGGCCTACTCCTGCACCTATTTTCTATGTTTCTACAGGTTTGTTGGTTAATTGGCTTGGCATAAATGTAAATTGTCCCTAGTGTGTGTTGGATAGTATCCGTGTGCGGGGATCTGTGGTTGTTGCGGACTCTATTGGCCGAAGGGCCTATTTCAAGTTCAAGTGAGTTTATTCAAGTGAGTTCAAGTTCAAGTGTGTCCCTGTATAGGACAATGAAATTCTTGCTTTGCTTCAGCACACAGAACATAGTAGGCATTGACTACAAAACAGATCAGTGTGTCCATATACCATTATATAAATATATACACACATGAATAAATAAACTGATAAAGTGAAAATAACAGAAAATGGGTTATTAATAATCAGTTTTGTCCGAGCCAGGTTTAATAGCCTGATGGCTGTGGGGAAGTAGCTATTCCTGAACCTGTATTTCCGCGCTGTATCTCAAAACTGAACTAGACTTTAATGGGCAAGGCCGCAGCTCTACCCTGATGTCCCCCCCCCCTGCGTCTGACGCTCTCTTTGTGTCTCTCCCGTCTCCGCAGTTTGCTCCACGCCTACGATGAACACCAGAAACTCCTCAAGCAGAACTCGAACAAGAAGCGCGCGGCGGAGAACGGGTGAGGTGCCGCCCCCTTCCCTCCGCCACACCGTTCGGTGGAGTTGTCCGGGGGGGGGGGGGGGGGGGGGGGGGGGTGGAGGGGAAAGAGATGTGAGGATGCTTGGTGGTGGTAATGGTTAGGGGGCATGGGGTCTGGGGAGCGGGGATGTGGATGGGGGCTTTCGAATCTTCCTTGGGGGGTGCAAGGATCTGGAGAGGGAGGGGGGGGGAGACATCTGGAGGGGGGAGTGGGGAGGGTCATAAGTGATCGGAGCAGAATTCAGCCCATTGAGTCTACTCTACGGGACGACAGATGGCACAATGGGCTAAGTGTTCGGCTGGCAACCGGAAAGTAGCCGGTTCGAATCCCGCTTGGAGTGCATACTGTCGTTGTGTCCTTGGGCAAGACACTTCACCCACCTTTGCCTGTGTGTGAATGTGTGTGAGTGATTGGTGGTGGTCGGAGGGGCCGTAGGCGCAGATTGGCAGCCACGCTTCCGTCAGTCTGCCCCAGGGCAGCTGTGGCTACAGAAGTAGCTTACCACCACCGAGTGTGACTGAGGAGTGAATGAATAATGCGATGTAAAGCGCCTTGAGTATTAGAAAGGCGCTATATAAATCCCATCCATTATTATTATTATTACTCCGCCAATCAATCATGGCTGATCTATCTCACCCTCCTAACCCCATTCTCCTGCCTTCTCCCCATAACCCCTGACACCCGCACTAATCAAGAATCTATCCATCGCTGCCTTAAAAATATCCACTGACTTGTGGCCTCCACCGCAAAGAATTCCACAGATTCACCACCCTCTGACTGAAGAAATTCCCCCTCATCTCCTTCCTGAAGGAACTTCCTTTAATTCTGAGGCTGTGCCCTCTGGTCCTAGACTCTCCCACCAGTGGAAACATCCTCTCCACATCCGCTCTATCCGGGCCTTTCACTATTCTGAACATTTCAATGAGGTCTCCCTTCATCCTTCTAAACTCCAGCGAGTACAGGCCCAGCGGCGTCAAACGCTCATCGTACGTTAACCCATTTGTTCCTGGGATCAACGATGGGGGGGGGGGGGGGGATGTGAAGAGAGAGGCTGAGGGGGTTTGGAAGAGGTTGGGGGGGGGGGGTTGGGTCTGGAGAGGGGAGGAGGAGGTGTCTGGAGGTAGGGTCCCGTAGAGTGCGGTCTAGATGGGGGGGGTTCTGGAGTACAAGAGGGAGGCCAGTGGGGAGATCTGGAGGAGGGGGAAGATGAAGTGAGCGCGTTCTGACTTTTTTTTTTGTCTCTTTGCTCCTCAAAGCCTGGAGGAGCCGGAGGAGAAGAAAGTGCGGGTGGAGGAGGGGGCGGTGGTTAGCGCACCAGCCGCAGCAACCGCCACCACTGCCAGCACCACCGCCCTCGCCACCGCAGACGGCAGCAGCAGCAGCAGCAGCAGTCAGGCAGCGTACAACTACAGCGCTTGGTACCAGGTAGGCTGCCGTGTGGGAAATGGCCCGTCGGCCCAAACAGCTCTCGTTAGGTTGGATTGTTCAGAAACATAGACAATAGGTGCAGGAGGAGGCCATTCGGCCCTTCGAGCCTGCACCGCCATTCAATGTGATCATGGCTGACCATCCCCATTCCTGCCTTCTCCCCACATCCCTTGACACCACTAGCCCCCAGAGCTCTATCTAACTCTCCTAAATCCATCCAGTGATTCGGCCTCCACTGCCCTCTGTGGCAGGGAATTCCACAAATTCACAACTCTCAAAAAGTTTTTAGTTTTGGGTCGAGTGTCGTTGTGGGTTTTAGTTCAGTGTTTAGAGATACAGCGCTGAAACGGACAACCGGGTCCGCGCCGACCAGCGATCCCCGCACACGAACACTATCCCACACCCACTCGGGGACGTTTGACATTTACACCAAGCCAATTAACCCACAAACCCGCACGTCTTTGTGGAGCGTGGGAGGAAACCGAAGATCTCGGAGAAAACCCACGCTGGTCAGGCGGAGAATGGCACAAACTCCGTACAGACAGCACCCGTAGTC